>NC_064925.1:591534566-591838149 GCF_023897955.1 Schistocerca gregaria
ATGGCCATACAACCAGATGACCCTGCTGTAAACAACAAACACATAACCACATTTAATGATTCAAATATATTAACCCACTGTGCAATTGATGAATATATGTGATAAGGGTAGCAATCAAAAGAAGCACCTAGCAAAACAATGAAGTCATTCCTAATAATTCCAACACTCAAGATGCTCGGAGTGGTGGTTCCCATCCAAAAAAATCACACTCGATGGTTGAACAAACATAGCAGTCATGAAAAGGAATCTCCCTGTTGAGAGGGAACAAACATGTACCACAATTTGTGCAGCACATTGATTATTTTTAGTGAACATTGGAATAAGATTTTTAAAAATATAAAGCAAATGAAGGGGACACCTAAACAAGAAGATTTATCAAATTCTGAACAGCCGTTATTCAGTAAGGTGCATGTGGTATCCAATCTGCACCAAAAACACATTTAATGGAGAATCTGCTTTGTGGCCATACAACCAGATGACCCTGCTGTAAACAACAAATACGTAACCTCATGTCACAATTCTAATACATTAATCCATAGTGGAATTGGTGAATATAAGTGATATGGGTAACAATCAAAGAAGCACCTAGCAAAACAATGAAGTCATTCCTAATAACTCCAATACTCAGGATGCTCAGAGTGGTGGTTCCCATCCAACAAAATCACACTCGATGCTAGAACAAACATAGCAGTCTTGAAACGGAATCTCCCTGCAGAGAAGGAAGAACCATGTACCACAAGTTGTGCAGCACTCCGATTACTTTTAGTGACCATGGAATAATTTTTTTTTTTAAATATACAGCAAATGAAGGAGATACCAAAACAAAAACATTTATCAAATTCCGAACATTCGATGTTCAGTAAGGTGCATGTGGTGTCCAATCTGCAGCAAAAATCAATTAAATGTAGACTCTGCTTTCTGGCCATACAACCAGATGACCCTGCGGTAAACAACAAACACATAACCACATTTAATGATTCAAGTATATTAACCCACTGTGAAATTGATGAATGTATGTGATAAGGGTAACAATCATAAGAAGCACCTAGCAAAACAATGAAGTTTTTCGTAATAACTCCAACACTCAAGATGCTCGGAGTGGAGGTTCCCATTCAACAAAATCACACTCGATGTTTGAACAAACATAGCAGTCATGAAACGGAATCTCCCTGTAGAGAGGGAACAAACATGTACCACAATTTGTGCAGCACATTGATTATTTTTAGTGAACATTGGAATAAGATTTTTTAAAATATAAAGCAAATGAAGGAGATACCTAAACAAGAAGATTTATCAAATTCTAGACATTAGTTATTCAGTAAAGAGCATGTGGTGTCCAATTTGCACCAAAAACCCATTGAATGGAGAATCTGCATTCTGGCCATACAACCAGATGACCCTGCTGTAAACAACAAACTCTTAACCACATTTCATGATTCAAATACATTACTCCACTGTGAAATTGATGAATGTAAGTGAGAAGGGTAACAATCAAAAGAAGCAATTAGCATATCGTCGGATTGTAGATTATTCAAACTTATTTGTTCATAGACTTTCCATTTGGCATTTGTTTACTTTCAGGTAACGATTGTTTAAATTCACGTAGCTCGTTAGATTACATCCATTGTAGGTTCATTATCTTACTGATTTAAGAATATAGTTTGTTGTATTAAGAGATCATTGTTTAAATTTTATTACTGTACATTGCCATGAGTACTAAGTGTGGAAGCTGCCGTAAGGAGATGGAATCGGGTGTGGTATGTGGAGGATGTGGGGGTGTTTTTCATTGGGGCTCATGTAGCGGGAAATTTGACGAGATTATGCTTTTGGCTCTTCCATGGAACTGTAGGTTCTGTAGTATAGAAAAAAGATTCGTACAACAGGAGGAAAAGATGTGTGCCCTTCAGGCTGAACTAGATTCGGTAAAAACTGAATTAACTAAGTTAAAGGGGGAAAAAGCCTGCGGGAAATGGGAATTGGTAACAAGGAAATCGCAAAAAGGGACCAGCCATGTAGATGTTGTCGAAGTTCCAGTTATGAATAAATTCTCCTTGTTACCTGGAGTAGGAAGGGAGGAGCCAAAAACAGGAGTAGTTGAAAGTAGGGTGCAGCAGACTACTAAAATTGGTAACAGCATTAGGTCGGGAAAATCTAGTAATAGGAAAAGAAAAGTCTTGCTGCCATGGAGCAGTCATGGGAGGGGTGTAGGCCAACTAGTGCAGGAGAAATTAGGAGCAGATTACCAGGTCACGAGTTTGTTTAAGCCAAGTGCTAGGCTTAGCCAGGTGATAGCAGAAATAGGACCACTCTGTAGGGACTTTGACAAGAATGATGAGGTGATAGTAATAGGTGGGGCAGGAAACAGCCTGGCTAAGGATAGGAATTATGATATTAAGAGTGACCTGGATAAAATATGAGCTGCAACAGGATGTGCGAATGTGGGTTTTGTTGAGGTATTGCAGCGTTACGATCAGCACTCGGTTAACCCTTCTGTGTGGCGAGTTAACAGAGAGTTGTGCGAGCAGCTGCTGGACGGTGCAAAAACACACATTTATACAGTGCCTGTTGGTAGCATTGGGAGATGGGGATACACTCGACATGGCCTGCACCTAAATAGTCTAGGGAAGGATAGATTAGCTGATTTAATTGTAGGTCGTCTAAAGGGGGCCACTAGCACTCAAGGCAAAACCCCTGTGACCCAAAAGGGCATAGGAGCACCTTTTTTTAGGTTGAACAAAATGTCCAGACGGGCAGCTCTTAAAGGTAAAAAAAATAAATGGTTCGAATAAAGGTAGAGGAAACAGTTATGTTAATATATTTCACCAAAATATCAGGGGATTAAGGAACAAAACAGACGAACTAATAATTTGTTTTGAGAATATTAAAAATACAACAGAAGTTGATGTACTGTGCCTGTCTGAACATCATATAACTACACAAATGGAAAATGGAAATATTAATGGGTATAAACTAGCAACTTATTTTTGTAGAGACAATATGGAGAAAGGAGGAGCTGCCATTTATGTTAAGGGGGAACATAGTTTTAAAAACAGAGAAACCGCAAAATTCTGTGTAGAACAGCACATTGAAGTATGCGCTTGTGAGCTTAAATTGGACAGTGGTAAATTCATAATTGTGACTGTGTATAGGTCCCCACTTGGAAATTTTCAAATGTTTCTTAAAAACCTAGATCTCTTGCTGTGTTATCTGTCAGAAAAGGGAAAACACATTATCATTTGTGGAGATTTTAACGTAGATTTTCTTAAACACTCAAGCAAGAAGAACGACCTTGAACTATTACTTTGCTCTTACAATCTGACATCAGTCATTGATCTTCCTACTCGTATTGTACAAGACAGTAGCACCCTGATAGATAACATTTTCATAGACCAAGATAAATTAAAAGAAGTAAGCACCTATCCTATTAAGAACGGGCTTTCTGATCACGATGCACAGCTACTTTCAATTCATGACTTTGCTCCATACAGTAATGTGAAAACAAACAAACAAAATAATATGCCCAATTAACCATATAACAATTCAACAATTTAAGGAAAGCTTGAAAAGGGTAGACTGGGAGGATGTTTATCGGGAACCTGATGCAAATGTTAAATTTAACTTATTCCATGATAAACTTGTGGGCATATTTGAAAACAGTTTTCCTAAGAAATTAGTGAATCATAATTCAAATAAACTTGATAAAAAACCATGGCTGACTAAAGGGATTAAAATTTCTTGTAGCCGGAAATGGGAACTATACCAAGACACTAGAATAAGTCGAGATGAAGAAAAGCTCAACCATTATAAGAAATATTGTAATATATTAAGGAAAGTTATAAAAAAATCCAGAAGTATGTGTATCAAGTCTGAGATTAGCACCTCTGATGACAAAACAATATGGATTATAGTTAAAAGGGAAACAGAGCAACCAAGGTCACAGGACAACAGTATTACTGTTAAGCACAATGAAAAGCTTATAAATGAAAAATCACTGGTTGAAAATATTTTTAATAATCATTTTATAAATGTAGTGGAAAATATGGGCACCAGCTGCTCACCAGATAGGGCAGAACTCCATATGAAAGAGGCATTCCCGGTGCAAACAAATGAAATTGAAATCCTACCCACCTCACCGTCTGAAATTAAGAAAAAAATAAATTCACTTAAGAATAAAAACTCACATAGAACTGATGGTATCTCCAATAGAATACTAAAATCTTGTCCACACCTGATAAGTCGAGTTCTTAGCCACATATGTAATAGCTCATTGAATCAGGGAATATTTCCTGACAGATTGAAATAGGCCATAGTTAAACCCTTGTATAAAAAAGGTGACAAGACAGACGTCAACAATTATCGTCCTATTTCGCTTCTGACATCCTTCTCAAAAGTGTTTGGAAAAGTAATGTACTCAAGAGTAACTTTACACATTAGTGGGAATAACGTTTCAACAAAATGTCAGTTCGGTTTTCAGAAAGGTGTTTCAACAGATAGTGCTATACACACTTTCACTGATCAAATTTTAAATGCTCTGGATAGTAGAACATCACCAATTGGGATTTTCTGTGATCTCTCTAAGGCTTTTGATTGTGTGGGTCATGAAATCCTCTTAGATAAGCTGAAGTACTATGGAATGAATGGTTCAGTACACAGACGGTTCACTTCATATTTAACTGGTAGAATGCAGAAGGTTGAAACAGTAAACCCACATAGTACACAAAGGGCAGCAGATTATTCAGACTGGGGATGTATCAAGAATGGGGTACCACAGGGTTCTGTCTTGGGGAATTTATTGTTTTTAATATATGTTAATGACTTGCCTAATTATATTCATGAAGATGCAAACTTGGTCCTCTTTGCAGATGACACAAGTATTGTAATCAAGCCTAAAAAGCAAGAATCAGCTGAGGAAAATTCAAATAATGTTTTTCAAAGAGTTATTAGGTGGTTTTCCGCAAATGGACTTTCATTGAACTTTGGAAAAACACTGTACATACAGTTCAGTACAGGGAAAGGCATACCACCGGAAATAAATATAGAGTGTGGGGGAAAATCTTTAGCTAAAGCAGATCGTTCAAAATTTCTGGGTGTCTGTATTGATCAGAATTTAAAGTGGAAGACACACATTGACAATCTACTGAAACGATTGAGCTCAGCTACCTATGCTATTAGTATCATTGCAAATTTTGGAGACAAGCACATCAGTAAGTTAGCTTACCACGCATATTTTCATTCGTTGCTTTCTTACAGAATCATCTTTTGGGGCAATTCATCACTAAGAAAGAAGGTATTTATTGCACAAAAACACGTGTTATCAGAATAATGTCTGGGGCTCATCCAAGATCATCTCGTAGACAATTATTTAAAGAATTAGGGATATTGCCAGTAGCTTCACAATATATATACAGCCTAATGAAATTTGTTGTTAGTAACCCAGATCACTTCAGAATTAATAGCACACTCCACAGCTACAATACTAGGAGACAGGGTGACCTTCACTACCGTTCATTGAATTTGACATTGGCACAAAAGGGGGTCAATTCTACTGCCACAAAGATTTTTGGTCAATTGCTAAACAATATCAAAAGTCTGACAGACAAACAATCGGCATTCAAAAGTAAGTTAAGAGAATTCCTGAATGACAACTCCTTCTCCTCCATAGATGAATTTTTTGACATAGGCCAAAGAAATACAGTAAGCTTTAACAATTGTACCGTATATAAGACTAACAATGATTACTTGGGATAAATGAATCTTGTGTACCTTGACACGTTCCACATCATTACGAAAGAATCGTGTTCATGACCCATGGAACACGTAATATAACTAACTAAAACAGAATCTCCCTGATGAGTGGTATGAAACATGTACCACAATTTCTGCACCACATTGATTATTTTTAAACACCATTGAAATAAGTTATTTCAAAATATAAAGCAAACGAAGGAGCTAGCTAAACAAAAACATTTATCAAATTCCGAACATTCGGTGTTCAGTAAGGTGCATGTGGTGTCCAATCTGCACCAAAAATCCATTGAATGTAGAATCTGCTTTCTGGCCATACAACCAGATGACCCTGCGGTAAACAACAAACACATAACCACATTTAATGATTCAAGTATATTAACCCACTGTGAAATTGATGAATGTATGTGATAAGGGTAACAATCAAAAGAAGCACCCAGCAAAACAATGAAGTTTTTCGTAATAACTCCAACACTCAAGATGCTCGGAGTGGAGGTTCCCATTCAACAAAATCACACTCGATGTTTGAACAAACATAGCAGTCATGAAACGGAATCTCCCTGTAGAGAGGGAACAAACATGTACCACAATTTGTGCAGCACATTGATTATTTTTAGTGAACATTGGAATAAGATTTTTTAAAATATAAAGCAAATGAAGGAGATACCTAAACAAGAAGATTTATCAAATTCTTAACAATAGATATTCAGTAAAGTGCATGTGGTGTCCAACCTGAACCAAAAACCCATTGAATGGAGAATCTGCTTTCTGGCCATACGACCAGATGACCCTGCTGTAATCGACAAATATTTACCCACATTTCACGATTCAAATATATTATTCCACTGTGAAATTGATGAATATATGTGATAAGTTGAAGAATAAAAATAAGCACCTAGCAAAACAATGAAGCCTTACTAAAAACTAATACTCAGGATGCTTGGAGGGATACTTCCCATCGAACAAAATCACACTCGATGGAAGAACAAGCATAGCAGTCACGAAACGAATCTCCTTGCTGAGAGGGAATAAACATGTCCCACAATTTGTGCAGCACATTGATTACTTTTTGGGACCATTGGAATAACATTTTTACACATATAAAGCAAATGAAGGAGATACCTAAACAAGAAGATTTATCAAATTCCGTACAGCCATTATTCAGTAAGGTGTAAGTGGTCTCCAATCTGCAACAAAAACCCACTGAGTGGTAAATCTGCTTTCTGGCCATACAACCAGATGATGCTGCTGTAAACAACAAACACATAACCACATTTCAAGATTCAAATATATTAACCCACTGTGAAATTTATGAATATATGTCATAAGGGTAACAATCAAAACAAGCACCTAGCAAAACAATGAAATCTTTCTTAATAACTCCAATACTCAGGATGCTCGGAGTGGTGGCTCAAATCCAACAAAATCACACTCGATGTTTGAACAAACATAGCAGTCCTGAAACAGAATGTCCCTGTTGAGAGGGAAGAAACATGTACCACAATGTGTGCAGCACATTGATAATTTTTAGTGACCATTGCAACAAGATTTTTAAAAATATAAAGCAAATGAAGCAGATACCTAAAAACGAAGATATATCAAAATCCGAACATTCGTTATTCAGTAAAGTACATGTGGTGTCCAATCTGCACCAACAGACCATTGAATAGAGAATCTGCTTTCTGGCCATACAACCAGATGACCCTGCTGTAAACAACAAACATTTACGAACATTTCACGAAAGAAATACATTACTCCACTGTGAAACTGATGAATATAAGTGATAAAGGTATCTATGGAAGCACCTAGCAAAAGAAAAAAGTCTTTCTAATAACTCCAATCGTCAGAACGCTACGAGTGGTGATTCCCATCCAACAAAATCACACTTGATGTTCTAACAAACATAGCAGTCATGAAATGGAATCTCCCTGATGAGAAGTACGAAACATGTACTACAATTTGTGCAGCACATTGTCTATTTTTAGTGACCATTGAAATAAGATTTTTAAAAATTTAAAGCAATTGAAGGAGATACCTAAAAACGAAGATATATCAAAATCCGAACATTCGTTTTTCAGTAAAGTGCATGTGGTGTCCAATCTGCACCAAAAGACCATTGAATAGAGAATCAGCTTTCTGGCCATACAATCAGATGACCCTGCTGTAAACAACAAACATTTAAAGAACCAAATACATCACTCCACTGTGAAATTGATGAATATAAGTGATAAAGGTATCAAAGGAAGCACCTAGCAAAAGAAAAAAGTCTTTCTAATGACTCCAATAGTCAGAATGCTCGGAGTTGTGGTTCCCATCCTACACAATCACACTCGATGGTGGAACAAACATAGCAGTCATTAAACGGAATCTCCCTGTTGAGAGGGAAGGAACATGTACCACAATTTGTGCAGCACCTTGATTATTTTTTGTGACCATCGAATAACATTTTTAAAAATATAAAGCAAACGAAGGAGCCACCTCAATTGTGATATTCTGAACAATCGTTATTCAGTAAAGAGTATGTCGTGTCCAATATGCAGCAATAACCCATTGAATGGAGAAACTGCTTTCTGGCCATACAACCAGATGACCATGCTGTAAACAACAAACTCTTAACCACATTTCACTATTCAAATTCATTACTCCACTGTGAAATTGATGAATATAAAGTAACAATCAAAAGAAGCACTAGCATAACAATTAAGTAATTCCCTATAACTCCAATAGTCAAAATCATCGGAGTGGTGATCCCATCCAACAAAATCACACTCAATGGTTAAACAAACATAGCACTCATGAAACAGAATCTCCCTGCTGAGAGGGAAGAATCATGTACCACAATTTGTGCAGCACATTGATTATTTTTCGTGACCATGGAGTAACATTTTTAAAAACATAACACACATGAAAGAGATACCAAAATAAGGCGATTTATCAAATTCCTAACATTCGGTGGTCAGTAATGTGCATGTGGTACTCACTCTGCACCAAAACAAGAAGATTTATCAAATTCTGAACATTCGGTGTTCAGTAAGGTGCATGTGTTGTCCAATGTGCACCAAAAATGCATTGAATGCAGAATCTGCTTTATGGCCATACAACCAGATGACCCTGCTGTAAACAACAAACACATAACCACATTTAATGATTCAAATATATTAACCCACTGTGCAATTGATGAATATATGTGATAAGGGTAGCAATCAAAAGAAGCACCTAGCAAAACAATGAAGTCATTCCTAATAATTCCAACACTCAAGATGCTCGGAGTGGTGGTTCCCATCCAAAAAAATCACACTCGATGGTTGAACAAACATAGCAGTCATGAAAAGGAATCTCCCTGTTGAGAGGGAACAAACATGTACCACAATTTGTGCAGCACATTGATTATTTTTAGTGAACATTGGAATAAGATTTTTAAAAATATAAAGCAAATGAAGGGGACACCTAAACAAGAAGATTTATCAAATTCTGAACAGCCGTTATTCAGTAAGGTGCATGTGGTATCCAATCTGCACCAAAAACACATTTAATGGAGAATCTGCTTTGTGGCCATACAACCAGATGACCCTGCTGTAAACAACAAATACGTAACCTCATGTCACAATTCTAATACATTAATCCATAGTGGAATTGGTGAATATAAGTGATATGGGTAACAATCAAAGAAGCACCTAGCAAAACAATGAAGTCATTCCTAATAACTCCAATACTCAGGATGCTCAGAGTGGTGGTTCCCATCCAACAAAATCACACTCGATGCTAGAACAAACATAGCAGTCTTGAAACGGAATCTCCCTGCAGAGAAGGAAGAACCATGTACCACAAGTTGTGCAGCACTCCGATTACTTTTAGTGACCATGGAATAATTTTTTTTTTTTAAATATACAGCAAATGAAGGAGATACCAAAACAAAAACATTTATCAAATTCCGAACATTCGATGTTCAGTAAGGTGCATGTGGTGTCCAATCTGCAGCAAAAATCTATTGAATGTAGACTCTGCTTTCTGGCCATACAACCAGAGACCCTGCGGTAAACAACAAACACATAACCACATTTAATGATTCAAGTATATTAACCCACTGTGAAATTGATGAATGTATGTGATAAGGGTAACAATCATAAGAAGCACCTAGCAAAACAATGAAGTTTTTCGTAATAACTCCAACACTCAAGATGCTCGGAGTGGAGGTTCCCATTCAACAAAATCACACTCGATGTTTGAACAAACATAGCAGTCATGAAACGGAATCTCCCTGTAGAGAGGGAACAAACATGTACCACAATTTGTGCAGCACATTGATTATTTTTAGTGAACATTGGAATAAGATTTTTTAAAATATAAAGCAAATGAAGGAGATACCTAAACAAGAAGATTTATCAAATTCTAGACATTAGTTATTCAGTAAAGAGCATGTGGTGTCCAATTTGCACCAAAAACCCATTGAATGGAGAATCTGCATTCTGGCCATACAACCAGATGACCCTGCTGTAAACAACAAACTCTTAACCACATTTCACGATTCAAATACATTACTCCACTGTGAAATTGATGAATGTAAGTGAGAAGGGTAACAATCAAAAGAAGCAATTAGCATATCGTCGGATTGTAGATTATTCAAACTTATTTGTTCATAGACTTTCCATTTGGCGTTTGTTTACTTTCAGGTAACGATTGTTTAAATTCACGTAGCTCGTTAGATTACATCCATTGTAGGTTCATTATCTTACTGATTTAAGAATATAGTTTGTTGTATTAAGAGATCATTGTTTAAATTTTATTACTGTACATTGCCATGAGTACTAAGTGTGGAAGCTGCCGTAAGGAGATGGAATCGGGTGTGGTATGTGGAGGATGTGGGGGTGTTTTTCATTGGGGCTCATGTAGCGGGAAATTTGACGAGATTATGCTTTTGGCTCTTCCATGGAACTGTAGGTTCTGTAGTATAGAAAAAAGATTCGTACAACAGGAGGAAAAGATGTGTGCCCTTCAGGCTGAACTAGATTCGGTAAAAACTGAATTAACTAAGTTAAAGGGGGAAAAAGCCTGCGGGAAATGGGAATTGGTAACAAGGAAATCGCAAAAAGGGACCAGCCATGTAGATGTTGTCGAAGTTCCAGTTATGAATAAATTCTCCTTGTTACCTGGAGTAGGAAGGGAGGAGCCAAAAACAGGAGTAGTTGAAAGTAGGGTGCAGCAGACTACTAAAATTGGTAACAGCATTAGGTCGGGAAAATCTAGTAATAGGAAAAGAAAAGTCTTGCTGCCATGGAGCAGTCATGGGAGGGGTGTAGGCCAACTAGTGCAGGAGAAATTAGGAGCAGATTACCAGGTCACGAGTTTGTTTAAGCCAAGTGCTAGGCTTAGCCAGGTGATAGCAGAAATAGGACCACTCTGTAGGGACTTTGACAAGAATGATGAGGTGATAGTAATAGGTGGGGCAGGAAACAGCCTGGCTAAGGATAGGAATTATGATATTAAGAGTGACCTGGATAAAATATGAGCTGCAACAGGATGTGCGAATGTGGGTTTTGTTGAGGTATTGCAGCGTTACGATCAGCACTCGGTTAACCCTTCTGTGTGGCGAGTTAACAGAGAGTTGTGCAAGCAGCTGCTGGACGGTGCAAAAACACACATTTATACAGTGCCTGTTGGTAGCATTGGGAGATGGGGATACACTCGACATGGCCTGCACCTAAATAGTCTAGGGAAGGATAGATTAGCTGATTTAATTGTAGGTCGTCTAAAGGGGGCCACTAGCACTCAAGGCAAAACCCCTGTGACCCAAAAGGGCATAGGAGCACCTTTTTTTAGGTTGAACAAAATGTCCAGACGGGCAGCTCTTAAAGGTAAAAAAAATAAATGGTTCGAATAAAGGTAGAGGAAACAGTTATGTTAATATATTTCACCAAAATATCAGGGGATTAAGGAACAAAACAGACGAACTAATAATTTGTTTTGAGAATATTAAAAATACAACAGAAGTTGATGTACTGTGCCTGTCTGAACATCATATAACTACACAAATGGAAAATGGAAATATTAATGGGTATAAACTAGCAACTTATTTTTGTAGAGACAATATGGAGAAAGGAGGAGCTGCCATTTATGTTAAGGGGGAACATAGTTTTAAAAACAGAGAAACCGCAAAATTCTGTGTAGAACAGCACATTGAAGTATGCGCTTGTGAGCTTAAATTGGACAGTGGTAAATTCATAATTGTGACTGTGTATAGGTCCCCACTTGGAAATTTTCAAATGTTTCTTAAAAACCTAGATCTCTTGCTGTGTTATCTGTCAGAAAAGGGAAAACACATTATCATTTGTGGAGATTTTAACGTAGATTTTCTTAAACACTCAAGCAAGAAGAACGACCTTGAACTATTACTTTGCTCTTACAATCTGACATCAGTCATTGATCTTCCTACTCGTATTGTACAAGACAGTAGCACCCTGATAGATAACATTTTCATAGACCAAGATAAATTAAAAGAAGTAAGCACCTATCCTATTAAGAACGGGCTTTCTGATCACGATGCACAGCTACTTTCAATTCATGACTTTGCTCCATACAGTAATGTGAAAACAAACAAACAAAATAATACGCCCAATTAACCATATAACAATTCAACAATTTAAGGAAAGCTTGAAAAGGGTAGACTGGGAGGATGTTTATCGGGAACCTGATGCAAATGTTAAATTTAACTTATTCCATGATAAACTTGTGGGCATATTTGAAAACAGTTTTCCTAAGAAATTAGTGAATCATAATTCAAATAAACTTGATAAAAAACCATGGCTGACTAAAGGGATTAAAATTTCTTGTAGCCGGAAATGGGAACTATACCAAGACACTAGAATAAGTCGAGATGAAGAAAAGCTCAACCATTATAAGAAATATTGTAATATATTAAGGAAAGTTATAAAAAAATCCAGAAGTATGTGTATCAAGTCTGAGATTAGCACCTCTGTTGACAAAACAATATGGAATATAGTTAAAAGGGAAACAGAGCAACCAAGGTCACAGGACAACAGTATTACTGTTAAGCACAATGAAAAGCTTATAAATGAAAAATCACTGGTTGAAAATATTTTTAATAATCATTTTATAAATGTAGTGGAAAATATAGGCACCAGCTGCTCACCAGATAGGGCAGAACTCCATATGAAAGAGGCATTCCCGGTGCAAACAAATGAAATTGAAATCCTACCCACCTCACCGTCTGAAATTAAGAAAAAAATAAATTCACTTAAGAATAAAAACTCACATAGAACTGATGGTATCTCCAATAGAATACTAAAATCTTGTCCACACCTGATAAGTCGAGTTCTTAGCCACATATGTAATAGCTCATTGAATCAGGGAATATTTCCTGACAGATTGAAATAGGCCATAGTTAAACCCTTGTATAAAAAAGGTGACAAGACAGACGTCAACAATTATCGTCCTATTTCGCTTCTGACATCCTTCTCAAAAGTGTTTGGAAAAGTAATGTACTCAAGAGTAACTTTACACATTAGTGGGAATAACGTTTCAACAAAATGTCAGTTCGGTTTTCAGAAAGGTGTTTCAACAGATAGTGCTATACACACTTTCACTGATCAAATTTTAAATGCTCTGGATAGTAGAACATCACCAATTGGGATTTTCTGTGATCTCTCTAAGGCTTTTGATTGTGTGGGTCATGAAATCCTCTTAGATAAGCTGAAGTACTATGGAATGAATGGTTCAGTACACAGACGGTTCACTTCATATTTAACTGGTAGAATGCAGAAGGTTGAAACAGTAAACCCACATAGTACACAAAGGGCAGCAGATTATTCAGACTGGGGATGTATCAAGAATGGGGTACCACAGGGTTCTGTCTTGGGGAATTTATTGTTTTTAATATATGTTAATGACTTGCCTAATTATATTCATGAAGATGCAAACTTGGTCCTCTTTGCAGATGACACAAGTATTGTAATCAAGCCTAAAAAGCAAGAATCAGCTGAGGAAAATGCAAATAATGTTTTTCAAAGAGTTATTAGGTGGTTTTCCGCAAATGGACTTTCATTGAACTTTGGAAAAACACTGCACATACAGTTCAGTACAGGGAAAGGCATACCACCGGAAATAAATATAGAGTGTGGGGGAAAATCTTTAGCTAAAGCAGATCGTTCAAAATTTCTGGGTGTCTGTATTGATCAGAATTTAAAGTGGAAGACACACATTGACAATCTACTGAAACGATTGAGCTCAGCTACCTATGCTATTAGTGTCATTGCAAATTTTGGAGACAAGCACATCAGTAAGTTAGCTTACCACGCATATTTTCATTCGTTGCTTTCTTACAGAATCATCTTTTGGGGCAATTCATCACTAAGAAAGAAGGTATTTATTGCACAAAAACACGTGTTATCAGAATAATGTCTGGGGCTCATCCAAGATCATCTCGTAGACAATTATTTAAAGAATTAGGGATATTGCCAGTAGCTTCACAATATATATACAGCCTAATGAAATTTGTTGTTAGTAACCCAGATCACTTCAGAATTAATAGCACACTCCACAGCTACAATACTAGGGGACAGGGTGACCTTCACTACCGTTCATTGAATTTGACATTGGCACAAAAGGGGGTCAATTCTACTGCCACAAAGATTTTTGGTCAATTGCTAAACAATATCAAAAGTCTGACAGACAAACAATCGGCATTCAAAAGTAAGTTAAGAGAATTCCTGAATGACAACTCCTTCTCCTCCATAGATGAATTTTTTGACATAGGCCAAAGAAATACAGTAAGCTTTAACAATTGTACCATATATAAGACTAACAATGATTACTTGGGATAAATGAATCTTGTGTACCTTGACACGTTCCACATCATTACGAAAGAATCCTGTTCATGACCCATGGAACACGTAATATAACTAACTAAAACAGAATCTCCCTGATGAGTGGTATGAAACATGTACCACAATTTCTGCACCACATTGATTATTTTTAAACACCATTGAAATCAGGTATTTCAAAATATAAAGCAAACGAAGGAGCTAGCTAAACAAAAAACATTTATCAAATTCCGAACATTCGGTGTTCAGTAAGGTGCATGTGGTGTCCAATCTGCACCAAAAATCCATTGAATGTAGAATCTGCTTTCTGGCCATACAACCAGATGACCCTGCGGTAAACAACAAACACATAACCACATTTAATGATTCAAGTATATTAACCCACTGTGAAATTGATGAATGTATGTGATAAGGGTAACAATCAAAAGAAGCACCTAGCAAAACAATGAAGTTTTTCGTAATAACTCCAACACTCAAGATGCTCGGAGTGGAGGTTCCCATTCAACAAAATCACACTCGATGTTTGAACAAACATAGCAGTCATGAAACGGAATCTCCCTGTAGAGAGGGAACAAACATGTACCACAATTTGTGCAGCACATTGATTATTTTTAGTGAACATTGGAATAAGATTTTTTAAAATATAAAGCAAATGAAGGAGATACCTAAACAAGAAGATTTATCAAATTCTTAACAATAGATATTCAGTAAAGTGCATGTGGTGTCCAACCTGAACCAAAAACCCATTGAATGGAGAATCTGCTTTCTGGCCATACGACCAGATGACCCTGCTGTAATCGACAAATATTTACCCACATTTCACGATTCAAATATATTATTCCACTGTGAAATTGATGAATATATGTGATAAGTTGAAGAATAAAAATAAGCACCTAGCAAAACAATGAAGCCTTACTAAAAACTAATACTCAGGATGCTTGGAGTGATACTCCTCATCGAACAAAATCACACTCGATGGAAGAACAAGCATAGCAGTCACGAAACGAATCTCCTTGCTGAGAGGGAATAAACATGTCCCACAATTTGTGCAGCACATTGATTACTTTTTGGGACCATTGGAATAACATTTTTACAAATATAAAGCAAATGAAGGAGATACCTAAACAAGAAGATTTATCAAATTCCGTACAGCCATTATTCAGTAAGGCGTAAGTGGTCTCCAATCTGCAACAAAAACCCACTGAGTGGAAAATCTGCTTTCTGGCCATACAACCAAATGATGCTGCTGTAAACAACAAACACATAACCACATTTCAAGATTCAAATATATTAACCCACTGTGAAATTTATGAATATATGTCATAAGGGTAACAATCAAAACAAGCACCTAGCAAAACAATGAAATCTTTCTTAATAACTCCAATACTCAGGATGCTCGGAGTGGTGGTTCAAATACAACAAAATCACACTCGATGTTTGAACAAACATAGCAGTCCTGAAACAGAATGTCCCTGTTGAGAGGGAAGAAACATGTACCACAATGTGTGCAGCACATTAATAATTTTTAGTGACCATTGCAACAAGATTTTTAAAAATATAAAGCAAATGAAGCAGATACCTAAAAACGAAGATATATCAAAATCCGAACATTCGTTTTTCAGTAAAGTGCATGTGGTGTCCAATCTGCACCAAAAGACCATTGAATAGAGAATCAGCTTTCTGGCCATACAATCAGATGACCCTGCTGTAAACAACAAACATTTAAAGAACCAAATACATCACTCCACTGTGAAATTGATGAATATAAGTGATAAAGGTATCAAAGGAAGCACCTAGCAAAAGAAAAAAGTCTTTCTAATGACTCCAATAGTCAGAATGCTCGGAGTTGTGGTTCCCATCCTACACAATCACACTCGATGGTGGAACAAACATAGCAGTCATTAAACGGAATCTCCCTGTTGAGAGGGAAGGAACATGTACCACAATTTGTGCAGCACCTTGATTATTTTTTGTGACCATCGAATAACATTTTTAAAAATATAAAGCAAACGAAGGAGCTACCTCAATTGTGATATTCTGAACAATCATTATTCAGTAAAGAGTATGTCGTGTCCAATATGCAGCAATAACCCATTGAATGGAGAAACTGCTTTCTGGCCATACAACCAGATGACCATGCTGTAAACAACAAACTCTTAACCACATTTCACTATTCAAATTCATTACTCCACTGTGAAATTGATGAATATAAAGTAACAATCAAAAGAAGCACTAGCATAACAATTAAGTAATTCCCTATAACTCCAATAGTCAAAATCATCGGAGTGGTGATCCCATCCAACAAAATCACACTCAATGGTTAAACAAACATAGCACTCATGAAACAGAATCTCCCTGCTGAGAGGGAAGAATCATGTACCACAATTTGTGCAGCACATTGATTATTTTTCGTGACCATGGAGTAACATTTTTAAAAACATAACACACATGAAAGAGATACCAAAATAAGAAGATTTATCAAATTCCTAACATTCGGTGGTCAGTAATGTGCATGTGGTACTCACTCTGCAGCAAAACAAGAAGATTTATCAAATTCTGAACATTCGGTGTTCAGTAAGGTGCATGTGTTGTCCAATGTGCACCAAAAATGCATTGAATGCAGAATCTGCTTTATGGCCATACAACCAGATGACCCTGCTGTAAACAACAAACACATAACCACATTTAATGATTCAAATATATTAACCCACTGTGCAATTGATGAATATATGTGATAAGGGTAGCAATCAAAAGAAGCACCTAGCAAAACAATGAAGTCATTCCTAATAATTCCAACACTCAAGATGCTCGGAGTGGTGGTTCCCATCCAAAAAAATCACACTCGATGGTTGAACAAACATAGCAGTCATGAAAAGGAATCTCCCTGTTGAGAGGGAACAAACATGTACCACAATTTGTGCAGCACATTGATTATTTTTAGTGAACATTGGAATAAGATTTTTAAAAATATAAAGCAAATGAAGGGGACACCTAAACAAGAAGATTTATCAAATTCTGAACAGCCGTTATTCAGTAAGGTGCATGTGGTATCCAATCTGCACCAAAAACACATTTAATGGAGAATCTGCTTTGTGGCCATACAACCAGATGACCCTGCTGTAAACAACAAATACGTAACCTCATGTCACAATTCTAATACATTAATCCATAGTGGAATTGGTGAATATAAGTGATATGGGTAACAATCAAAGAAGCACCTAGCAAAACAATGAAGTCATTCCTAATAACTCCAATACTCAGGATGCTCAGAGTGGTGGTTCCCATCCAACAAAATCACACTCGATGCTAGAACAAACATAGCAGTCTTGAAACGGAATCTCCCTGCAGAGAAGGAAGAACCATGTACCACAAGTTGTGCAGCACTCCGATTACTTTTAGTGACCATGGAATAATTTTTTTTTTTTAAATATACAGCAAATGAAGGAGATACCAAAACAAAAACATTTATCAAATTCCGAACATTCGATGTTCAGTAAGGTGCATGTGGTGTCCAATCTGCAGCAAAAATCTATTGAATGTAGACTCTGCTTTCTGGCCATACAACCAGATGACCCTGCGGTAAACAACAAACACATAACCACATTTAATGATTCAAGTATATTAACCCACTGTGAAATTGATGAATGTATGTGATAAGGGTAACAATCATAAGAAGCACCTAGCAAAACAATGAAGTTTTTCGTAATAACTCCAACACTCAAGATGCTCGGAGTGGAGGTCCCCATTCAACAAAATCACACTCGATGTTTGAACAAACATAGCAGTCATGAAACGGAATCTCCCTGTAGAGAGGGAACAAACATGTACCACAATTTGTGCAGCACATTGATTATTTTTAGTGAACATTGGAATAAGATTTTTTAAAATATAAAGCAAATGAAGGAGATACCTAAACAAGAAGATTTATCAAATTCTAGACATTAGTTATTCAGTAAAGAGCATGTGGTGTCCAATTTGCACCAAAAACCCATTGAATGGAGAATCTGCATTCTGGCCATACAACCAGATGACCCTGCTGTAAACAACAAACTCTTAAGCACATTTCACGATTCAAATACATAACTCCACTGTGAAATTGATGAATGTAAGTGAGAAGGGTAACAATGAAAAGAAGCAATTAGCATATCGTCGGATTGTAGATTATTCAAACTTATTTGTTCATAGACTTTCCATTTGGCGTTTGTTTGCTTTCAGGTAACGATTGTTTAAATTCACGTAGCTCGTTAGATTACATCCATTGTAGGTTCATTATCTTACTGATTTAAGAATATAGTTTGTTGTATTAAGAGATCATTGTTTAAATTTTATTACTGTACATTGCCATGAGTACTAAGTGTGGAAGCTGCCGTAAGGAGATAGAATCGGGTGTGGTATGTGGAGGATGTGGGGGTGTTTTTCATTGGGGCTCATGTAGCGGGAAATTTGACGAGATTATGCTTTTGGCTCTTCCATGGAACTGTAGGTTCTGTAGTATAGAAAAAAGATTCGTACAACAGGAGGAAAAGATGTGTGCCCTTCAGGCTGAACTAGATTCGGTAAAAACTGAATTAACTAAGTTAAAGGGGGAAAAAGCCTGCGGGAAATGGGAATTGGTAACAAGGAAATCGCAAAAAGGGACCAGCCATGTAGATGTTGTCGAAGTTCCAGTTATGAATAAATTCTCCTTGTTACCTGGAGTAGGAAGGGAGGAGCCAAAAACAGGAGTAGTTGAAAGTAGGGTGCAGCAGACTACTAAAATTGGTAACAGCATTAGGTCGGGAAAATCTAGTAATAGGAAAAGAAAAGTCTTGCTGCCAGGGAGGGGTGTAGGCCAACTAGTGCAGGAGAAATTAGGAGCAGATTACCAGGTCACGAGTTTGTTTAAGCCAAGTGCTAGGCTTAGCCAGGTGATAGCAGAAATAGGACCACTCTGTAGGGACTTTGACAAGAATGATGAGGTGATAGTAATAGGTGGGGCAGGAAACAGCCTGGCTAAGGATAGGAATTATGATATTAAGAGTGACCTGGATAAAATATGAGCTGCAACAGGATGTGCGAATGTGGGTTTTGTTGAGGTATTGCAGCGTTACGATCAGCACTCGGTTAACCCTTCTGTGTGGCGAGTTAACAGAGAGTTGTGCGAGCAGCTGCTGGACGGTGCAAAAACACACATTTATACAGTGCCTGTTGGTAGCATTGGGAGATGGGGATACACTCGACATGGCCTGCACCTAAATAGTCTAGGGAAGGATAGATTAGCTGATTTAATTGTAGGTCGTCTAAAGGGGGCCACTAGCACTCAAGGCAAAACCCCTGTGACCCAAAAGGGCATAGGAGCACCTTTTTTTAGGTTGAACAAAATGTCCAGACGGGCAGCTCTTAAAGGTAAAAAAAATAAATGGTTCGAATAAAGGTAGAGGAAACAGTTATGTTAATATATTTCACCAAAATATCAGGGGATTAAGGAACAAAACAGACGAACTAATAATTTGTTTTGAGAATATTAAAAATACAACAGAAGTTGATGTACTGTGCCTGTCTGAACATCATATAACTACACAAATGGAAAATGGAAATATTAATGGGTATAAACTAGCAACTTATTTTTGTAGAGACAATATGGAGAAAGGAGGAGCTGCCATTTATGTTAAGGGGGAACATAGTTTTAAAAACAGAGAAACCGCAAAATTCTGTGTAGAACAGCACATTGAAGTATGCGCTTGTGAGCTTAAATTGGACAGTGGTAAATTCATAATTGTGACTGTGTATAGGTCCCCACTTGGAAATTTTCAAATGTTTCTTAAAAACCTAGATCTCTTGCTGTGTTATCTGTCAGAAAAGGGAAAACACATTATCATTTGTGGAGATTTTAACGTAGATTTTCTTAAACACTCAAGCAAGAAGAACGACCTTGAACTATTACTTTGCTCTTACAATCTGACATCAGTCATTGATCTTCCTACTCGTATTGTACAAGACAGTAGCACCCTGATAGATAACATTTTCATAGACCAAGATAAATTAAAAGAAGTAAGCACCTATCCTATTAAGAACGGGCTTTCTGATCACGATGCACAGCTACTTTCAATTCATGACTTTGCTCCATACAGTAATGTGAAAACAAACAAACAAAATAATACGCCCAATTAACCATATAACAATTCAACAATTTAAGGAAAGCTTGAAAAGGGTAGACTGGGAGGATGTTTATCGGGAACCTGATGCAAATGTTAAATTTAACTTATTCCATGATAAACTTGTGGGCATATTTGAAAACAGTTTTCCTAAGAAATTAGTGAATCATAATTCAAATAAACTTGATAAAAAACCATGGCTGACTAAAGGGATTAAAATTTCTTGTAGCCGGAAATGGGAACTATACCAAGACACTAGAATAAGTCGAGATGAAGAAAAGCTCAACCATTATAAGAAATATTGTAATATATTAAGGAAAGTTATAAAAAAATCCAGAAGTATGTGTATCAAGTCTGAGATTAGCACCTCTGTTGACAAAACAATATGGAATATAGTTAAAAGGGAAACAGAGCAACCAAGGTCACAGGACAACAGTATTACTGTTAAGCACAATGAAAAGCTTATAAATGAAAAATCACTGGTTGAAAATATTTTTAATAATCATTTTATAAATGTAGTGGAAAATATAGGCACCAGCTGCTCACCAGATAGGGCAGAACTCCATATGAAAGAGGCATTCCCGGTGCAAACAAATGAAATTGAAATCCTACCCACCTCACCGTCTGAAATTAAGAAAAAAATAAATTCACTTAAGAATAAAAACTCACATAGAACTGATGGTATCTCCAATAGAATACTAAAATCTTGTCCACACCTGATAAGTCGAGTTCTTAGCCACATATGTAATAGCTCATTGAATCAGGGAATATTTTCTGACAGATTGAAATAGGCCATAGTTAAACCCTTGTATAAAAAAGGTGACAAGACAGACGTCAACAATTATCGTCCTATTTCGCTTCTGACATCCTTCTCAAAAGTGTTTGGAAAAGTTATGTACTCAAGAGTAACTTTACACATTAGTGGGAATAACGTTTCAACAAAATGTCAGTTCGGTTTTCAGAAAGGTGTTTCAACAGATAGTGCTATACACGCTTTCACTGATCAAATTTTAAATGCTCTGGATAGTAGAACATCACCAATTGGGATTTTCTGTGATCTCTCTAAGGCTTTTGATTGTGTGGGTCATGAAATCCTCTTAGATAAGCTGAAGTACTATGGAATGAATGGTTCAGTACACAGACGGTTCACTTCATATTTAACTGGTAGAATGCAGAAGGTTGAAACAGTAAACCCACATAGTACACAAAGGGCAGCAGATTATTCAGACTGGGGATGTATCAAGAATGGGGTACCACAGGGTTCTGTCTTGGGGAATTTATTGTTTTCATTATATGTTAATGACTTGCCTAATTATATTCATGAAGATGCAAACTTGGTCCTCTTTGCAGATGACACAAGTATTGTAATCAAGCCTAAAAAGCAAGAATCAGCTGAGGAAAATGCAAATAATGTTTTTCAAAGAGTTATTAGGTGGTTTTCCGCAAATGGACTTTCATTGAACTTTGGAAAAACACTGCACATACAGTTCAGTACAGGGAAAGGCATACCACCGGAAATAAATATAGAGTGTGGGGGAAAATCTTTAGCTAAAGCAGATCGTTCAAAATTTCTGGGTGTCTGTATTGATCAGAATTTAAAGTGGAAGACACACATTGACAATCTACTGAAACGATTGAGCTCAGCTACCTATGCTATTAGTGTCATTGCAAATTTTGGAGACAAGCACATCAGTAAGTTAGCTTACCACGCATATTTTCATTCGTTGCTTTCTTACAGAATCATCTTTTGGGGCAATTCATCACTAAGAAAGAAGGTATTTATTGCACAAAAACACGTGTTATCAGAATAATGTCTGGGGCTCATCCAAGATCATCTCGTAGACAATTATTTAAAGAATTAGGGATATTGCCAGTAGCTTCACAATATATATACAGCCTAATGAAATTTGTTGTTAGTAACCCAGATCACTTCAGAATTAATAGCACACTCCACAGCTACAATACTAGGGGACAGGGTGACCTTCACTACCGTTCATTGAATTTGACATTGGCACAAAAGGGGGTCAATTCTACTGCCACAAAGATTTTTGGTCAATTGCTAAACAATATCAAAAGTCTGACAGACAAACAATCGGCATTCAAAAGTAAGTTAAGAGAATTCCTGAATGACAACTCCTTCTCCTCCATAGATGAATTTTTTGACATAGGCCAAAGAAATACAGTAAGCTTTAACAATTGTACCATATATAAGACTAACAATGATTACTTGGGATAAATGAATCTTGTGTACCTTGACACGTTCCACATCATTACGAAAGAATCCTGTTCATGACCCATGGAACACGTAATATAACTAACTAAAACAGAATCTCCCTGATGAGTGGTATGAAACATGTACCACAATTTCTGCACCACATTGATTATTTTTAAACACCATTGAAATAAGGTATTTCAAAATATAAAGCAAACGAAGGAGCTAGCTAAACAAAAAACATTTATCAAATTCCGAACATTCGGTGTTCAGTAAGGTGCATGTGGTGTCCAATCTGCACCAAAAATCCATTGAATGTAGAATCTGTTTTCTGGCCATACAACCAGATGACCCTGCGGTAAACAACAAACACATAACCACATTTAATGATTCAAGTATATTAACCCACTGTGAAATTGATGAATGTATGTGATAAGGGTAACAATCAAAAGAAGCACCTAGCAAAACAATGAAGTTTTTCGTAATAACTCCAACACTCAAGATGCTCGGAGTGGAGGTTCCCATTCAACAAAATCACACTCGATGTTTGAACAAACATAGCAGTCATGAAACGGAATCTCCCTGTAGAGAGGGAACAAACATGTACCACAATTTGTGCAGCACATTGATTATTTTTAGTGAACATTGGAATAAGATTTTTTAAAATATAAAGCAAATGAAGGAGATACCTAAACAAGAAGATTTATCAAATTCTAGACATTAGTTATTCAGTAAAGAGCATGTGGTGTCCAATTTGCACCAAAAACCCATTGAATGGAGAATCTGCATTCTGGCCATACAACCAGATGACCCTGCTGTAAACAACAAACTCTTAACCACATTTCATGATTCAAATACATTACTCCACTGTGAAATTGATGAATGTAAGTGAGAAGGGTAACAATCAAAAGAAGCAATTAGCATATCGTCGGATTGTAGATTATTCAAACTTATTTGTTCATAGACTTTCCATTTGGCATTTGTTTACTTTCAGGTAACGATTGTTTAAATTCACTTAACTCGTTAGATTACATCCATTGTAGGTTCATTATCTTACTGATTTAAGAATATAGTTTGTTGTATTAAGAGATCATTGTTTAAATTTTATTACTGTACATTGCCATGAGTACTAAGTGTGGAAGCTGCCGTAAGGAGATAGAATCGGGTGTGGTATGTGGAGGATGTGGGGGTGTTTTTCATTGGGGCTCATGTAGCGGGAAATTTGACGAGATTATGCTTTTGGCTCTTCCATGGAACTGTAGGTTCTGTAGTATAGAAAAAAGATTCGTACAACAGGAGGAAAAGATGTGTGCCCTTCAGGCTGAACTAGATTCGGTAAAAACTGAATTAACTAAGTTAAAGGGGGAAAAAGCCTGCGGGAAATGGGAATTGGTAACAAGGAAATCGCAAAAAGGGACCAGCCATGTAGATGTTGTCGAAGTTCCAGTTATGAATAAATTCTCCTTGTTACCTGGAGTAGGAAGGGAGGAGCCAAAAACAGGAGTAGTTGAAAGTAGGGTGCAGCAGACTACTAAAATTGGTAACAGCATTAGGTCGGGAAAATCTAGTAATAGGAAAAGAAAAGTCTTGCTGCCAGGGAGGGGTGTAGGCCAACTAGTGCAGGAGAAATTAGGAGCAGATTACCAGGTCACGAGTTTGTTTAAGCCAAGTGCTAGGCTTAGCCAGGTGATAGCAGAAATAGGACCACTCTGTAGGGACTTTGACAAGAATGATGAGGTGATAGTAATAGGTGGGGCAGGAAACAGCCTGGCTAAGGATAGGAATTATGATATTAAGAGTGACCTGGATAAAATATGAGCTGCAACAGGATGTGCGAATGTGGGTTTTGTTGAGGTATTGCAGCGTTACGATCAGCACTCGGTTAACCCTTCTGTGTGGCGAGTTAACAGAGAGTTGTGCGAGCAGCTGCTGGACGGTGCAAAAACACACATTTATACAGTGCCTGTTGGTAGCATTGGGAGATGGGGATACACTCGACATGGCCTGCACCTAAATAGTCTAGGGAAGGATAGATTAGCTGATTTAATTGTAGGTCGTCTAAAGGGGGCCACTAGCACTCAAGGCAAAACCCCTGTGACCCAAAAGGGCATAGGAGCACCTTTTTTTAGGTTGAACAAAATGTCCAGACGGGCAGCTCTTAAAGGTAAAAAAAATAAATGGTTCGAATAAAGGTAGAGGAAACAGTTATGTTAATATATTTCACCAAAATATCAGGGGATTAAGGAACAAAACAGACGAACTAATAATTTGTTTTGAGAATATTAAAAATACAACAGAAGTTGATGTACTGTGCCTGTCTGAACATCATATAACTACACAAATGGAAAATGGAAATATTAATGGGTATAAACTAGCAACTTATTTTTGTAGAGACAATATGGAGAAAGGAGGAGCTGCCATTTATGTTAAGGGGGAACATAGTTTTAAAAACAGAGAAACCGCAAAATTCTGTGTAGAACAGCACATTGAAGTATGCGCTTGTGAGCTTAAATTGGACAGTGGTAAATTCATAATTGTGACTGTGTATAGGTCCCCACTTGGAAATTTTCAAATGTTTCTTAAAAACCTAGATCTCTTGCTGTGTTATCTGTCAGAAAAGGGAAAACACATTATCATTTGTGGAGATTTTAACGTAGATTTTCTTAAACACTCAAGCAAGAAGAACGACCTTGAACTATTACTTTGCTCTTACAATCTGACATCAGTCATTGATCTTCCTACTCGTATTGTACAAGACAGTAGCACCCTGATAGATAACATTTTCATAGACCAAGATAAATTAAAAGAAGTAAGCACCTATCCTATTAAGAACGGGCTTTCTGATCACGATGCACAGCTACTTTCAATTCATGACTTTGCTCCATACAGTAATGTGAAAACAAACAAACAAAATAATACGCCCAATTAACCATATAACAATTCAACAATTTAAGGAAAGCTTGAAAAGGGTAGACTGGGAGGACGTTTATCGGGAACCTGATGCAAATGTTAAATTTAACTTATTCCATGATAAACTTGTGGGCATATTTGAAAACAGTTTTCCTAAGAAATTAGTGAATCATAATTCAAATAAACTTGATAAAAAACCATGGCTGACTAAAGGGATTAAAATTTCTTGTAGCCGGAAATGGGAACTATACCAAGACACTAGAATAAGTCGAGATGAAGAAAAGCTCAACCATTATAAGAAATATTGTAATATATTAAGGAAAGTTATAAAAAAATCCAGAAGTATGTGTATCAAGTCTGAGATTAGCACCTCTGTTGACAAAACAATATGGAATATAGTTAAAAGGGAAACAGAGCAACCAAGGTCACAGGACAACAGTATTACTGTTAAGCACAATGAAAAGCTTATAAATGAAAAATCACTGGTTGAAAATATTTTTAATAATCATTTTATAAATGTAGTGGAAAATATAGGCACCAGCTGCTCACCAGATAGGGCAGAACTCCATATGAAAGAGGCATTCCCGGTGCAAACAAATGAAATTGAAATCCTACCCACCTCACCGTCTGAAATTAAGAAAAAAATAAATTCACTTAAGAATAAAAACTCACATAGAACTGATGGTATCTCCAATAGAATACTAAAATCTTGTCCACACCTGATAAGTCGAGTTCTTAGCCACATATGTAATAGCTCATTGAATCAGGGAATATTTCCTGACAGATTGAAATAGGCCATAGTTAAACCCTTGTATAAAAAAGGTGACAAGACAGACGTCAACAATTATCGTCCTATTTCGCTTCTGACATCCTTCTCAAAAGTGTTTGGAAAAGTAATGTACTCAAGAGTAACTTTACACATTAGTGGGAATAACGTTTCAACAAAATGTCAGTTCGGTTTTCAGAAAGGTGTTTCAACAGATAGTGCTATACACACTTTCACTGATCAAATTTTAAATGCTCTGGATAGTAGAACATCACCAATTGGGATTTTCTGTGATCTCTCTAAGGCTTTTGATTGTGTGGGTCATGAAATCCTCTTAGATAAGCTGAAGTACTATGGAATGAATGGTTCAGTACACAGACGGTTCACTTCATATTTAACTGGTAGAATGCAGAAGGTTGAAACAGTAAACCCACATAGTACACAAAGGGCAGCAGATTATTCAGACTGGGGATGTATCAAGAATGGGGTACCACAGGGTTCTGTCTTGGGGAATTTATTGTTTTTAATATATGTTAATGACTTGCCTAATTATATTCATGAAGATGCAAACTTGGTCCTCTTTGCAGATGACACAAGTATTGTAATCAAGCCTAAAAAGCAAGAATCAGCTGAGGAAAATGCAAATAATGTTTTTCAAAGAGTTATTAGGTGGTTTTCCGCAAATGGACTTTCATTGAACTTTGGAAAAACACTGCACATACAGTTCAGTACAGGGAAAGGCATACCACCGGAAATAAATATAGAGTGTGGGGGAAAATCTTTAGCTAAAGCAGATCGTTCAAAATTTCTGGGTGTCTGTATTGATCAGAATTTAAAGTGGAAGACACACATTGACAATCTACTGAAACGATTGAGCTCAGCTACCTATGCTATTAGTGTCATTGCAAATTTTGGAGACAAGCACATCAGTAAGTTAGCTTACCACGCATATTTTCATTCGTTGCTTTCTTACAGAATCATCTTTTGGGGCAATTCATCACTAAGAAAGAAGGTATTTATTGCACAAAAACACGTGTTATCAGAATAATGTCTGGGGCTCATCCAAGATCATCTCGTAGACAATTATTTAAAGAATTAGGGATATTGCCAGTAGCTTCACAATATATATACAGCCTAATGAAATTTGTTGTTAGTAACCCAGATCACTTCAGAATTAATAGCACACTCCACAGCTACAATACTAGGGGACAGGGTGACCTTCACTACCGTTCATTGAATTTGACATTGGCACAAAAGGGGGTCAATTCTACTGCCACAAAGATTTTTGGTCAATTGCTAAACAATATCAAAAGTCTGACAGACAAACAATCGGCATTCAAAAGTAAGTTAAGAGAATTCCTGAATGACAACTCCTTCTCCTCCATAGATGAATTTTTTGACATAGGCCAAAGAAATACAGTAAGCTTTAACAATTGTACCATATATAAGACTAACAATGATTACTTGGGATAAATGAATCTTGTGTACCTTGACACGTTCCACATCATTACGAAAGAATCCTGTTCATGACCCATGGAACACGTAATATAACTAACTAAAACAGAATCTCCCTGATGAGTGGTATGAAACATGTACCACAATTTCTGCACCACATTGATTATTTTTAAACACCATTGAAATCAGGTATTTCAAAATATAAAGCAAACGAAGGAGCTAGCTAAACAAAAAACATTTATCAAATTCCGAACATTCGGTGTTCAGTAAGGTGCATGTGGTGTCCAATCTGCACCAAAAATCCATTGAATGTAGAATCTGCTTTCTGGCCATACAACCAGATGACCCTGCGGTAAACAACAAACACATAACCACATTTAATGATTCAAGTATATTAACCCACTGTGAAATTGATGAATGTATGTGATAAGGGTAACAATCAAAAGAAGCACCTAGCAAAACAATGAAGTTTTTCGTAATAACTCCAACACTCAAGATGCTCGGAGTGGAGGTTCCCATTCAACAAAATCACACTCGATGTTTGAACAAACATAGCAGTCATGAAACGGAATCTCCCTGTAGAGAGGGAACAAACATGTACCACAATTTGTGCAGCACATTGATTATTTTTAGTGAACATTGGAATAAGATTTTTTAAAATATAAAGCAAATGAAGGAGATACCTAAACAAGAAGATTTATCAAATTCTTAACAATAGATATTCAGTAAAGTGCATGTGGTGTCCAACCTGAACCAAAAACCCATTGAATGGAGAATCTGCTTTCTGGCCATACGACCAGATGACCCTGCTGTAATCGACAAATATTTACCCACATTTCACGATTCAAATATATTATTCCACTGTGAAATTGATGAATATATGTGATAAGTTGAAGAATAAAAATAAGCACCTAGCAAAACAATGAAGCCTTACTAAAAACTAATACTCAGGATGCTTGGAGTGATACTCCTCATCGAACAAAATCACACTCGATGGAAGAACAAGCATAGCAGTCACGAAACGAATCTCCTTGCTGAGAGGGAATAAACATGTCCCACAATTTGTGCAGCACATTGATTACTTTTTGGGACCATTGGAATAACATTTTTACAAATATAAAGCAAATGAAGGAGATACCTAAACAAGAAGATTTATCAAATTCCGTACAGCCATTATTCAGTAAGGCGTAAGTGGTCTCCAATCTGCAACAAAAACCCACTGAGTGGAAAATCTGCTTTCTGGCCATACAACCAAATGATGCTGCTGTAAACAACAAACACATAACCACATTTCAAGATTCAAATATATTAACCCACTGTGAAATTTATGAATATATGTCATAAGGGTAACAATCAAAACAAGCACCTAGCAAAACAATGAAATCTTTCTTAATAACTCCAATACTCAGGATGCTCGGAGTGGTGGTTCAAATACAACAAAATCACACTCGATGTTTGAACAAACATAGCAGTCCTGAAACAGAATGTCCCTGTTGAGAGGGAAGAAACATGTACCACAATGTGTGCAGCACATTGATAATTTTTAGTGACCATTGCAACAAGATTTTTAAAAATATAAAGCAAATGAAGCAGATACCTAAAAACGAAGATATATCAAAATCCGAACATTCGTTTTTCAGTAAAGTGCATGTGGTGTCCAATCTGCACCAAAAGACCATTGAATAGAGAATCAGCTTTCTGGCCATACAATCAGATGACCCTGCTGTAAACAACAAACATTTAAAGAACCAAATACATCACTCCACTGTGAAATTGATGAATATAAGTGATAAAGGTATCAAAGGAAGCACCTAGCAAAAGAAAAAAGTCTTTCTAATGACTCCAATAGTCAGAATGCTCGGAGTTGTGGTTCCCATCCTACACAATCACACTCGATGGTGGAACAAACATAGCAGTCATTAAACGGAATCTCCCTGTTGAGAGGGAAGGAACATGTACCACAATTTGTGCAGCACCTTGATTATTTTTTGTGACCATCGAATAACATTTTTAAAAATATAAAGCAAACGAAGGAGCTACCTCAATTGTGATATTCTGAACAATCATTATTCAGTAAAGAGTATGTCGTGTCCAATATGCAGCAATAACCCATTGAATGGAGAAACTGCTTTCTGGCCATACAACCAGATGACCATGCTGTAAACAACAAACTCTTAACCACATTTCACTATTCAAATTCATTACTCCACTGTGAAATTGATGAATATAAAGTAACAATCAAAAGAAGCACTAGCATAACAATTAAGTAATTCCCTATAACTCCAATAGTCAAAATCATCGGAGTGGTGATCCCATCCAACAAAATCACACTCAATGGTTAAACAAACATAGCACTCATGAAACAGAATCTCCCTGCTGAGAGGGAAGAATCATGTACCACAATTTGTGCAGCACATTGATTATTTTTCGTGACCATGGAGTAACATTTTTAAAAACATAACACACATGAAAGAGATACCAAAATAAGAAGATTTATCAAATTCCTAACATTCGGTGGTCAGTAATGTGCATGTGTTGTCCAATGTGCACCAAAAATGCATTGAATGCAGAATCTGCTTTATGGCCATACAACCAGATGACCCTGCTGTAAACAACAAACACATAGCCACATTTAATGATTCAAATATATTAACCCACTGTGCAATTGATGAATATATGTGATAAGGGTAGCAATCAAAAGAAGCACCTAGCAAAACAATGAAGTCATTCCTAATAATTCCAACACTCAAGATGCTCGGAGTGGTGGTTCCCATCCAAAAAAATCACACTCGATGGTTGAACAAACATAGCAGTCATGAAAAGGAATCTCCCTGTTGAGAGGGAACAAACATGTACCACAATTTGTGCAGCACATTGATTATTTTTAGTGAACATTGGAATAAGATTTTTAAAAATATAAAGCAAATGAAGGGGACACCTAAACAAGAAGATTTATCAAATTCTGAACAGCCGTTATTCAGTAAGGTGCATGTGGTATCCAATCTGCACCAAAAACACATTTAATGGAGAATCTGCTTTGTGGCCATACAACCAGATGACCCTGCTGTAAACAACAAATACGTAACCTCATGTCACAATTCTAATACATTAATCCATAGTGGAATTGGTGAATATAAGTGATATGGGTAACAATCAAAGAAGCACCTAGCAAAACAATGAAGTCATTCCTAATAACTCCAATACTCAGGATGCTCAGAGTGGTGGTTCCCATCCAACAAAATCACACTCGATGCTAGAACAAACATAGCAGTCTTGAAACGGAATCTCCCTGCAGAGAAGGAAGAACCATGTACCACAAGTTGTGCAGCACTCCGATTACTTTTAGTGACCATGGAATAATTTTTTTTTTTTTAAATATACAGCAAATGAAGGAGATACCAAAACAAAAACATTTATCAAATTCCGAACATTCGATGTTCAGTAAGGTGCATGTGGTGTCCAATCTGCAGCAAAAATCTATTGAATGTAGACTCTGCTTTCTGGCCATACAACCAGATGACCCTGCGGTAAACAACAAACACATAACCACATTTAATGATTCAAGTATATTAACCCACTGTGAAATTGATGAATGTATGTGATAAGGGTAACAATCATAAGAAGCACCTAGCAAAACAATGAAGTTTTTCGTAATAACTCCAACACTCAAGATGCTCGGAGTGGAGGTCCCCATTCAACAAAATCACACTCGATGTTTGAACAAACATAGCAGTCATGAAACGGAATCTCCCTGTAGAGAGGGAACAAACATGTACCACAATTTGTGCAGCACATTGATTATTTTTAGTGAACATTGGAATAAGATTTTTTAAAATATAAAGCAAATGAAGGAGATACCTAAACAAGAAGATTTATCAAATTCTAGACATTAGTTATTCAGTAAAGAGCATGTGGTGTCCAATTTGCACCAAAAACCCATTGAATGGAGAATCTGCATTCTGGCCATACAACCAGATGACCCTGCTGTAAACAACAAACTCTTAAGCACATTTCACGATTCAAATACATAACTCCACTGTGAAATTGATGAATGTAAGTGAGAAGGGTAACAATCAAAAGAAGCAATTAGCATATCGTCGGATTGTAGATTATTCAAACTTATTTGTTCATAGACTTTCCATTTGGCGTTTGTTTGCTTTCAGGTAACGATTGTTTAAATTCACGTAGCTCGTTAGATTACATCCATTGTAGGTTCATTATCTTACTGATTTAAGAATATAGTTTGTTGTATTAAGAGATCATTGTTTAAATTTTATTACTGTACATTGCCATGAGTACTAAGTGTGGAAGCTGCCGTAAGGAGATAGAATCGGGTGTGGTATGTGGAGGATGTGGGGGTGTTTTTCATTGGGGCTCATGTAGCGGGAAATTTGACGAGATTATGCTTTTGGCTCTTCCATGGAACTGTAGGTTCTGTAGTATAGAAAAAAGATTCGTACAACAGGAGGAAAAGATGTGTGCCCTTCAGGCTGAACTAGATTCGGTAAAAACTGAATTAACTAAGTTAAAGGGGGAAAAAGCCTGCGGGAAATGGGAATTGGTAACAAGGAAATCGCAAAAAGGGACCAGCCATGTAGATGTTGTCGAAGTTCCAGTTATGAATAAATTCTCCTTGTTACCTGGAGTAGGAAGGGAGGAGCCAAAAACAGGAGTAGTTGAAAGTAGGGTGCAGCAGACTACTAAAATTGGTAACAGCATTAGGTCGGGAAAATCTAGTAATAGGAAAAGAAAAGTCTTGCTGCCAGGGAGGGGTGTAGGCCAACTAGTGCAGGAGAAATTAGGAGCAGATTACCAGGTCACGAGTTTGTTTAAGCCAAGTGCTAGGCTTAGCCAGGTGATAGCAGAAATAGGACCACTCTGTAGGGACTTTGACAAGAATGATGAGGTGATAGTAATAGGTGGGGCAGGAAACAGCCTGGCTAAGGATAGGAATTATGATATTAAGAGTGACCTGGATAAAATATGAGCTGCAACAGGATGTGCGAATGTGGGTTTTGTTGAGGTATTGCAGCGTTACGATCAGCACTCGGTTAACCCTTCTGTGTGGCGAGTTAACAGAGAGTTGTGCGAGCAGCTGCTGGACGGTGCAAAAACACACATTTATACAGTGCCTGTTGGTAGCATTGGGAGATGGGGATACACTCGACATGGCCTGCACCTAAATAGTCTAGGGAAGGATAGATTAGCTGATTTAATTGTAGGTCGTCTAAAGGGGGCCACTAGCACTCAAGGCAAAACCCCTGTGACCCAAAAGGGCATAGGAGCACCTTTTTTTAGGTTGAACAAAATGTCCAGACGGGCAGCTCTTAAAGGTAAAAAAAATAAATGGTTCGAATAAAGGTAGAGGAAACAGTTATGTTAATATATTTCACCAAAATATCAGGGGATTAAGGAACAAAACAGACGAACTAATAATTTGTTTTGAGAATATTAAAAATACAACAGAAGTTGATGTACTGTGCCTGTCTGAACATCATATAACTACACAAATGGAAAATGGAAATATTAATGGGTATAAACTAGCAACTTATTTTTGTAGAGACAATATGGAGAAAGGAGGAGCTGCCATTTATGTTAAGGGGGAACATAGTTTTAAAAACAGAGAAACCGCAAAATTCTGTGTAGAACAGCACATTGAAGTATGCGCTTGTGAGCTTAAATTGGACAGTGGTAAATTCATAATTGTGACTGTGTATAGGTCCCCACTTGGAAATTTTCAAATGTTTCTTAAAAACCTAGATCTCTTGCTGTGTTATCTGTCAGAAAAGGGAAAACACATTATCATTTGTGGAGATTTTAACGTAGATTTTCTTAAACACTCAAGCAAGAAGAACGACCTTGAACTATTACTTTGCTCTTACAATCTGACATCAGTCATTGATCTTCCTACTCGTATTGTACAAGACAGTAGCACCCTGATAGATAACATTTTCATAGACCAAGATAAATTAAAAGAAGTAAGCACCTATCCTATTAAGAACGGGCTTTCTGATCACGATGCACAGCTACTTTCAATTCATGACTTTGCTCCATACAGTAATGTGAAAACAAACAAACAAAATAATACGCCCAATTAACCATATAACAATTCAACAATTTAAGGAAAGCTTGAAAAGGGTAGACTGGGAGGATGTTTATCGGGAACCTGATGCAAATGTTAAATTTAACTTATTCCATGATAAACTTGTGGGCATATTTGAAAACAGTTTTCCTAAGAAATTAGTGAATCATAATTCAAATAAACTTGATAAAAAACCATGGCTGACTAAAGGGATTAAAATTTCTTGTAGCCGGAAATGGGAACTATACCAAGACACTAGAATAAGTCGAGATGAAGAAAAGCTCAACCATTATAAGAAATATTGTAATATATTAAGGAAAGTTATAAAAAAATCCAGAAGTATGTGTATCAAGTCTGAGATTAGCACCTCTGTTGACAAAACAATATGGAATATAGTTAAAAGGGAAACAGAGCAACCAAGGTCACAGGACAACAGTATTACTGTTAAGCACAATGAAAAGCTTATAAATGAAAAATCACTGGTTGAAAATATTTTTAATAATCATTTTATAAATGTAGTGGAAAATATAGGCACCAGCTGCTCACCAGATAGGGCAGAACTCCATATGAAAGAGGCATTCCCGGTGCAAACAAATGAAATTGAAATCCTACCCACCTCACCGTCTGAAATTAAGAAAAAAATAAATTCACTTAAGAATAAAAACTCACATAGAACTGATGGTATCTCCAATAGAATACTAAAATCTTGTCCACACCTGATAAGTCGAGTTCTTAGCCACATATGTAATAGCTCATTGAATCAGGGAATATTTTCTGACAGATTGAAATAGGCCATAGTTAAACCCTTGTATAAAAAAGGTGACAAGACAGACGTCAACAATTATCGTCCTATTTCGCTTCTGACATCCTTCTCAAAAGTGTTTGGAAAAGTTATGTACTCAAGAGTAACTTTACACATTAGTGGGAATAACGTTTCAACAAAATGTCAGTTCGGTTTTCAGAAAGGTGTTTCAACAGATAGTGCTATACACGCTTTCACTGATCAAATTTTAAATGCTCTGGATAGTAGAACATCACCAATTGGGATTTTCTGTGATCTCTCTAAGGCTTTTGATTGTGTGGGTCATGAAATCCTCTTAGATAAGCTGAAGTACTATGGAATGAATGGTTCAGTACACAGACGGTTCACTTCATATTTAACTGGTAGAATGCAGAAGGTTGAAACAGTAAACCCACATAGTACACAAAGGGCAGCAGATTATTCAGACTGGGGATGTATCAAGAATGGGGTACCACAGGGTTCTGTCTTGGGGAATTTATTGTTTTCATTATATGTTAATGACATGCCTAATTATATTCATGAAGATGCAAACTTGGTCCTCTTTGCAGATGACACAAGTATTGTAATCAAGCCTAAAAAGCAAGAATCAGCTGAGGAAAATGCAAATAATGTTTTTCAAAGAGTTATTAGGTGGTTTTCCGCAAATGGACTTTCATTGAACTTTGGAAAAACACTGCACATACAGTTCAGTACAGGGAAAGGCATACCACCGGAAATAAATATAGAGTGTGGGGGAAAATCTTTAGCTAAAGCAGATCGTTCAAAATTTCTGGGTGTCTGTATTGATCAGAATTTAAAGTGGAAGACACACATTGACAATCTACTGAAACGATTGAGCTCAGCTACCTATGCTATTAGTGTCATTGCAAATTTTGGAGACAAGCACATCAGTAAGTTAGCTTACCACGCATATTTTCATTCGTTGCTTTCTTACAGAATCATCTTTTGGGGCAATTCATCACTAAGAAAGAAGGTATTTATTGCACAAAAACACGTGTTATCAGAATAATGTCTGGGGCTCATCCAAGATCATCTCGTAGACAATTATTTAAAGAATTAGGGATATTGCCAGTAGCTTCACAATATATATACAGCCTAATGAAATTTGTTGTTAGTAACCCAGATCACTTCAGAATTAATAGCACACTCCACAGCTACAATACTAGGAGACAGGGTGACCTTCACTACCGTTCATTGAATTTGACATTGGCACAAAAGGGGGTCAATTCTACTGCCACAAAGATTTTTGGTCAATTGCTAAACAATATCAAAAGTCTGACAGACAAACAATCGGCATTCAAAAGTAAGTTAAGAGAATTCCTGAATGACAACTCCTTCTCCTCCATAGATGAATTTTTTGACATAGGCCAAAGAAATACAGTAAGCTTTAACAATTGTACCGTATATAAGACTAACAATGATTACTTGGGATAAATGAATCTTGTGTACCTTGACACGTTCCACATCATTACGAAAGAATCGTGTTCATGACCCATGGAACACGTAATATAACTAACTAAAACAGAATCTCCCTGATGAGTGGTATGAAACATGTACCACAATTTCTGCACCACATTGATTATTTTTAAACACCATTGAAATAAGGTATTTCAAAACATAAAGCAAACGAAGGAGCTAGCTAAACAAAAACATTTATCAAATTCCGAACATTCGGTGTTCAGTAAGGTGCATGTGGTGTCCAATCTGCACCAAAAATCCATTGAATGTAGAATCTGCTTTCTGGCCATACAACCAGATGACCCTGCGGTAAACAACAAACACATAACCACATTTAATGATTCAAGTATATTAACCCACTGTGAAATTGATGAATGTATGTGATAAGGGTAACAATCAAAAGAAGCACCTAGCAAAACAATGAAGTTTTTCGTAATAACTCCAACACTCAAGATGCTCGGAGTGGAGGTTCCCATTCAACAAAATCACACTCGATGTTTGAACAAACATAGCAGTCATGAAACGGAATCTCCCTGTAGAGAGGGAACAAACATGTACCACAATTTGTGCAGCACATTGATTATTTTTAGTGAACATTGGAATAAGATTTTTTAAAATATAAAGCAAATGAAGGAGATACCTAAACAAGAAGATTTATCAAATTCTAGACATTAGTTATTCAGTAAAGAGCATGTGGTGTCCAATTTGCACCAAAAACCCATTGAATGGAGAATCTGCATTCTGGCCATACAACCAGATGACCCTGCTGTAAACAACAAACTCTTAACCACATTTCATGATTCAAATACATTACTCCACTGTGAAATTGATGAATGTAAGTGAGAAGGGTAACAATCAAAAGAAGCAATTAGCATATCGTCGGATTGTAGATTATTCAAACTTATTTGTTCATAGACTTTCCATTTGGCATTTGTTTACTTTCAGGTAACTATTGTTTAAATTCACTTAACTCGTTAGATTACATCCATTGTAGGTTCATTATCTTACTGATTTAAGAATATAGTTTGTTGTATTAAGAGATCATTGTTTAAATTTTATTACTGTACATTGCCATGAGTACTAAGTGTGGAAGCTGCCGTAAGGAGATAGAATCGGGTGTGGTATGTGGAGGATGTGGGGGTGTTTTTCATTGGGGCTCATGTAGCGGGAAATTTGACGAGATTATGCTTTTGGCTCTTCCATGGAACTGTAGGTTCTGTAGTATAGAAAAAAGATTCGTACAACAGGAGGAAAAGATGTGTGCCCTTCAGGCTGAACTAGATTCGGTAAAAACTGAATTAACTAAGTTAAAGGGGGAAAAAGCCTGCGGGAAATGGGAATTGGTAACAAGGAAATCGCAAAAAGGGACCAGCCATGTAGATGTTGTCGAAGTTCCAGTTATGAATAAATTCTCCTTGTTACCTGGAGTAGGAAGGGAGGAGCCAAAAACAGGAGTAGTTGAAAGTAGGGTGCAGCAGACTACTAAAATTGGTAACAGCATTAGGTCGGGAAAATCTAGTAATAGGAAAAGAAAAGTCTTGCTGCCAGGGAGGGGTGTAGGCCAACTAGTGCAGGAGAAATTAGGAGCAGATTACCAGGTCACGAGTTTGTTTAAGCCAAGTGCTAGGCTTAGCCAGGTGATAGCAGAAATAGGACCACTCTGTAGGGACTTTGACAAGAATGATGAGGTGATAGTAATAGGTGGGGCAGGAAACAGCCTGGCTAAGGATAGGAATTATGATATTAAGAGTGACCTGGATAAAATATGAGCTGCAACAGGATGTGCGAATGTGGGTTTTGTTGAGGTATTGCAGCGTTACGATCAGCACTCGGTTAACCCTTCTGTGTGGCGAGTTAACAGAGAGTTGTGCGAGCAGCTGCTGGACGGTGCAAAAACACACATTTATACAGTGCCTGTTGGTAGCATTGGGAGATGGGGATACACTCGACATGGCCTGCACCTAAATAGTCTAGGGAAGGATAGATTAGCTGATTTAATTGTAGGTCGTCTAAAGGGGGCCACTAGCACTCAAGGCAAAACCCCTGTGACCCAAAAGGGCATAGGAGCACCTTTTTTTAGGTTGAACAAAATGTCCAGACGGGCAGCTCTTAAAGGTAAAAAAAATAAATGGTTCGAATAAAGGTAGAGGAAACAGTTATGTTAATATATTTCACCAAAATATCAGGGGATTAAGGAACAAAACAGACGAACTAATAATTTGTTTTGAGAATATTAAAAATACAACAGAAGTTGATGTACTGTGCCTGTCTGAACATCATATAACTACACAAATGGAAAATGGAAATATTAATGGGTATAAACTAGCAACTTATTTTTGTAGAGACAATATGGAGAAAGGAGGAGCTGCCATTTATGTTAAGGGGGAACATAGTTTTAAAAACAGAGAAACCGCAAAATTCTGTGTAGAACAGCACATTGAAGTATGCGCTTGTGAGCTTAAATTGGACAGTGGTAAATTCATAATTGTGACTGTGTATAGGTCCCCACTTGGAAATTTTCAAATGTTTCTTACAAACCTAGATCTCTTGCTGTGTTATCTGTCAGAAAAGGGAAAACACATTATCATTTGTGGAGATTTTAACGTAGATTTTCTTAAACACTCAAGCAAGAAGAACGACCTTGAACTATTACTTTGCTCTTACAATCTGACATCAGTCATTGATCTTCCTACTCGTATTGTACAAGACAGTAGCACCCTGATAGATAACATTTTCATAGACCAAGATAAATTAAAAGAAGTAAGCACCTATCCTATTAAGAACGGGCTTTCTGATCACGATGCACAGCTACTTTCAATTCATGACTTTGCTCCATACAGTAATGTGAAAACAAACAAACAAAATAATACGCCCAATTAACCATATAACAATTCAACAATTTAAGGAAAGCTTGAAAAGGGTAGACTGGGAGGATGTTTATCGGGAACCTGATGCAAATGTTAAATTTAACTTATTCCATGATAAACTTGTGGGCATATTTGAAAACAGTTTTCCTAAGAAATTAGTGAATCATAATTCAAATAAACTTGATAAAAAACCATGGCTGACTAAAGGGATTAAAATTTCTTGTAGCCGGAAATGGGAACTATACCAAGACACTAGAATAAGTCGAGATGAAGAAAAGCTCAACCATTATAAGAAATATTGTAATATATTAAGGAAAGTTATAAAAAAAATCCAGAAGTATGTGTATCAAGTCTGAGATTAGCACCTCTGATGACAAAACAATATGGAATATAGTTAAAAGGGAAACAGAGCAACCAAGGTCACAGGACAACAGTATTACTGTTAAGCACAATGAAAAGCTTATAAATGAAAAATCACTGGTTGAAAATATTTTTAATAATCATTTTATAAATGTAGTGGAAAATATAGGCACCAGCTGCTCACCAGATAGGGCAGAACTCCATATGAAAGAGGCATTCCCGGTGCAAACAAATGAAATTGAAATCCTACCCACCTCACCGTCTGAAATTAAGAAAAAAATAAATTCACTTAAGAATAAAAACTCACATAGAACTGATGGTATCTCCAATAGAATACTAAAATCTTGTCCACACCTGATAAGTCGAGTTCTTAGCCACATATGTAATAGCTCATTGAATCAGGGAATATTTCCTGACAGATTGAAATAGGCCATAGTTAAACCCTTGTATAAAAAAGGTGACAAGACAGACGTCAACAATTATCGTCCTATTTCGCTTCTGACATCCTTCTCAAAAGTGTTTGGAAAAGTAATGTACTCAAGAGTAACTTTACACATTAGTGGGAATAACGTTTCAACAAAATGTCAGTTCGGTTTTCAGAAAGGTGTTTCAACAGATAGTGCTATACACACTTTCACTGATCAAATTTTAAATGCTCTGGATAGTAGAACATCACCAATTGGGATTTTCTGTGATCTCTCTAAGGCTTTTGATTGTGTGGGTCATGAAATCCTCTTAGATAAGCTGAAGTACTATGGAATGAATGGTTCAGTACACAGACGGTTCACTTCATATTTAACTGGTAGAATGCAGAAGGTTGAAACAGTAAACCCACATAGTACACAAAGGGCAGCAGATTATTCAGACTGGGGATGTATCAAGAATGGGGTACCACAGGGTTCTGTCTTGGGGAATTTATTGTTTTTAATATATGTTAATGACTTGCCTAATTATATTCATGAAGATGCAAACTTGGTCCTCTTTGCAGATGACACAAGTATTGTAATCAAGCCTAAAAAGCAAGAATCAGCTGAGGAAAATGCAAATAATGTTTTTCAAAGAGTTATTAGGTGGTTTTCCGCAAATGGACTTTCATTGAACTTTGGAAAAACACTGCACATACAGTTCAGTACAGGGAAAGGCATACCACCGGAAATAAATATAGAGTGTGGGGGAAAATCTTTAGCTAAAGCAGATCGTTCAAAATTTCTGGGTGTCTGTATTGATCAGAATTTAAAGTGGAAGACACACATTGACAATCTACTGAAACGATTGAGCTCAGCTACCTATGCTATTAGTGTCATTGCAAATTTTGGAGACAAGCACATCAGTAAGTTAGCTTACCACGCATATTTTCATTCGTTGCTTTCTTACAGAATCATCTTTTGGGGCAATTCATCACTAAGAAAGAAGGTATTTATTGCACAAAAACACGTGTTATCAGAATAATGTCTGGGGCTCATCCAAGATCATCTCGTAGACAATTATTTAAAGAATTAGGGATATTGCCAGTAGCTTCACAATATATATACAGCCTAATGAAATTTGTTGTTAGTAACCCAGATCACTTCAGAATTAATAGCACACTCCACAGCTACAATACTAGGGGACAGGGTGACCTTCACTACCGTTCATTGAATTTGACATTGGCACAAAAGGGGGTCAATTCTACTGCCACAAAGATTTTTGGTCAATTGCTAAACAATATCAAAAGTCTGACAGACAAACAATCGGCATTCAAAAGTAAGTTAAGAGAATTCCTGAATGACAACTCCTTCTCCTCCATAGATGAATTTTTTGACATAGGCCAAAGAAATACAGTAAGCTTTAACAATTGTACCATATATAAGACTAACAATGATTACTTGGGATAAATGAATCTTGTGTACCTTGACACGTTCCACATCATTACGAAAGAATCCTGTTCATGACCCATGGAACACGTAATATAACTAACTAAAACAGAATCTCCCTGATGAGTGGTATGAAACATGTACCACAATTTCTGCACCACATTGATTATTTTTAAACACCATTGAAATCAGGTATTTCAAAATATAAAGCAAACGAAGGAGCTAGCTAAACAAAAAACATTTATCAAATTCCGAACATTCGGTGTTCAGTAAGGTGCATGTGGTGTCCAATCTGCACCAAAAATCCATTGAATGTAGAATCTGCTTTCTGGCCATACAACCAGATGACCCTGCGGTAAACAACAAACACATAACCACATTTAATGATTCAAGTATATTAACCCACTGTGAAATTGATGAATGTATGTGATAAGGGTAACAATCAAAAGAAGCACCTAGCAAAACAATGAAGTTTTTCGTAATAACTCCAACACTCAAGATGCTCGGAGTGGAGGTTCCCATTCAACAAAATCACACTCGATGTTTGAACAAACATAGCAGTCATGAAACGGAATCTCCCTGTAGAGAGGGAACAAACATGTACCACAATTTGTGCAGCACATTGATTATTTTTAGTGAACATTGGAATAAGATTTTTTAAAATATAAAGCAAATGAAGGAGATACCTAAACAAGAAGATTTATCAAATTCTTAACAATAGATATTCAGTAAAGTGCATGTGGTGTCCAACCTGAACCAAAAACCCATTGAATGGAGAATCTGCTTTCTGGCCATACGACCAGATGACCCTGCTGTAATCGACAAATATTTACCCACATTTCACGATTCAAATATATTATTCCACTGTGAAATTGATGAATATATGTGATAAGTTGAAGAATAAAAATAAGCACCTAGCAAAACAATGAAGCCTTACTAAAAACTAATACTCAGGATGCTTGGAGTGATACTCCTCATCGAACAAAATCACACTCGATGGAAGAACAAGCATAGCAGTCACGAAACGAATCTCCTTGCTGAGAGGGAATAAACATGTCCCACAATTTGTGCAGCACATTGATTACTTTTTGGGACCATTGGAATAACATTTTTACAAATATAAAGCAAATGAAGGAGATACCTAAACAAGAAGATTTATCAAATTCCGTACAGCCATTATTCAGTAAGGCGTAAGTGGTCTCCAATCTGCAACAAAAACCCACTGAGTGGAAAATCTGCTTTCTGGCCATACAACCAAATGATGCTGCTGTAAACAACAAACACATAACCACATTTCAAGATTCAAATATATTAACCCACTGTGAAATTTATGAATATATGTCATAAGGGTAACAATCAAAACAAGCACCTAGCAAAACAATGAAATCTTTCTTAATAACTCCAATACTCAGGATGCTCGGAGTGGTGGTTCAAATACAACAAAATCACACTCGATGTTTGAACAAACATAGCAGTCCTGAAACAGAATGTCCCTGTTGAGAGGGAAGAAACATGTACCACAATGTGTGCAGCACATTGATAATTTTTAGTGACCATTGCAACAAGATTTTTAAAAATATAAAGCAAATGAAGCAGATACCTAAAAACGAAGATATATCAAAATCCGAACATTCGTTTTTCAGTAAAGTGCATGTGGTGTCCAATCTGCACCAAAAGACCATTGAATAGAGAATCAGCTTTCTGGCCATACAATCAGATGACCCTGCTGTAAACAACAAACATTTAAAGAACCAAATACATCACTCCACTGTGAAATTGATGAATATAAGTGATAAAGGTATCAAAGGAAGCACCTAGCAAAAGAAAAAAGTCTTTCTAATGACTCCAATAGTCAGAATGCTCGGAGTTGTGGTTCCCATCCTACACAATCACACTCGATGGTGGAACAAACATAGCAGTCATTAAACGGAATCTCCCTGTTGAGAGGGAAGGAACATGTACCACAATTTGTGCAGCACCTTGATTATTTTTTGTGACCATCGAATAACATTTTTAAAAATATAAAGCAAACGAAGGAGCTACCTCAATTGTGATATTCTGAACAATCATTATTCAGTAAAGAGTATGTCGTGTCCAATATGCAGCAATAACCCATTGAATGGAGAAACTGCTTTCTGGCCATACAACCAGATGACCATGCTGTAAACAACAAACTCTTAACCACATTTCACTATTCAAATTCATTACTCCACTGTGAAATTGATGAATATAAAGTAACAATCAAAAGAAGCACTAGCATAACAATTAAGTAATTCCCTATAACTCCAATAGTCAAAATCATCGGAGTGGTGATCCCATCCAACAAAATCACACTCAATGGTTAAACAAACATAGCACTCATGAAACAGAATCTCCCTGCTGAGAGGGAAGAATCATGTACCACAATTTGTGCAGCACATTGATTATTTTTCGTGACCATGGAGTAACATTTTTAAAAACATAACACACATGAAAGAGATACCAAAATAAGAAGATTTATCAAATTCCTAACATTCGGTGGTCAGTAATGTGCATGTGGTACTCACTCTGCAGCAAAACAAGAAGATTTATCAAATTCTGAACATTCGGTGTTCAGTAAGGTGCATGTGTTGTCCAATGTGCACCAAAAATGCATTGAATGCAGAATCTGCTTTATGGCCATACAACCAGATGACCCTGCTGTAAACAACAAACACATAACCACATTTAATGATTCAAATATATTAACCCACTGTGCAATTGATGAATATATGTGATAAGGGTAGCAATCAAAAGAAGCACCTAGCAAAACAATGAAGTCATTCCTAATAATTCCAACACTCAAGATGCTCGGAGTGGTGGTTCCCATCCAAAAAAATCACACTCGATGGTTGAACAAACATAGCAGTCATGAAAAGGAATCTCCCTGTTGAGAGGGAACAAACATGTACCACAATTTGTGCAGCACATTGATTATTTTTAGTGAACATTGGAATAAGATTTTTAAAAATATAAAGCAAATGAAGGGGACACCTAAACAAGAAGATTTATCAAATTCTGAACAGCCGTTATTCAGTAAGGTGCATGTGGTATCCAATCTGCACCAAAAACACATTTAATGGAGAATCTGCTTTGTGGCCATACAACCAGATGACCCTGCTGTAAACAACAAATACGTAACCTCATGTCACAATTCTAATACATTAATCCATAGTGGAATTGGTGAATATAAGTGATATGGGTAACAATCAAAGAAGCACCTAGCAAAACAATGAAGTCATTCCTAATAACTCCAATACTCAGGATGCTCAGAGTGGTGGTTCCCATCCAACAAAATCACACTCGATGCTAGAACAAACATAGCAGTCTTGAAACGGAATCTCCCTGCAGAGAAGGAAGAACCATGTACCACAAGTTGTGCAGCACTCCGATTACTTTTAGTGACCATGGAATAATTTTTTTTTTTAAATATACAGCAAATGAAGGAGATACCAAAACAAAAACATTTATCAAATTCCGAACATTCGATGTTCAGTAAGGTGCATGTGGTGTCCAATCTGCAGCAAAAATCTATTGAATGTAGACTCTGCTTTCTGGCCATACAACCAGATGACCCTGCGGTAAACAACAAACACATAACCACATTTAATGATTCAAGTATATTAACCCACTGTGAAATTGATGAATGTATGTGATAAGGGTAACAATCATAAGAAGCACCTAGCAAAACAATGAAGTTTTTCGTAATAACTCCAACACTCAAGATGCTCGGAGTGGAGGTCCCCATTCAACAAAATCACACTCGATGTTTGAACAAACATAGCAGTCATGAAACGGAATCTCCCTGTAGAGAGGGAACAAACATGTACCACAATTTGTGCAGCACATTGATTATTTTTAGTGAACATTGGAATAAGATTTTTTAAAATATAAAGCAAATGAAGGAGATACCTAAACAAGAAGATTTATCAAATTCTAGACATTAGTTATTCAGTAAAGAGCATGTGGTGTCCAATTTGCACCAAAAACCCATTGAATGGAGAATCTGCATTCTGGCCATACAACCAGATGACCCTGCTGTAAACAACAAACTCTTAACCACATTTCATGATTCAAATACATTACTCCACTGTGAAATTGATGAATGTAAGTGAGAAGGGTAACAATCAAAAGAAGCAATTAGCATATCGTCGGATTGTAGATTATTCAAACTTATTTGTTCATAGACTTTCCATTTGGCATTTGTTTACTTTCAGGTAACGATTGTTTAAATTCACTTAACTCGTTAGATTACATCCATTGTAGGTTCATTATCTTACTGATTTAAGAATATAGTTTGTTGTATTAAGAGATCATTGTTTAAATTTTATTACTGTACATTGCCATGAGTACTAAGTGTGGAAGCTGCCGTAAGGAGATAGAATCGGGTGTGGTATGTGGAGGATGTGGGGGTGTTTTTCATTGGGGCTCATGTAGCGGGAAATTTGACGAGATTATGCTTTTGGCTCTTCCATGGAACTGTAGGTTCTGTAGTATAGAAAAAAGATTCGTACAACAGGAGGAAAAGATGTGTGCCCTTCAGGCTGAACTAGATTCGGTAAAAACTGAATTAACTAAGTTAAAGGGGGAAAAAGCCTGCGGGAAATGGGAATTGGTAACAAGGAAATCGCAAAAAGGGACCAGCCATGTAGATGTTGTCGAAGTTCCAGTTATGAATAAATTCTCCTTGTTACCTGGAGTAGGAAGGGAGGAGCCAAAAACAGGAGTAGTTGAAAGTAGGGTGCAGCAGACTACTAAAATTGGTAACAGCATTAGGTCGGGAAAATCTAGTAATAGGAAAAGAAAAGTCTTGCTGCCAGGGAGGGGTGTAGGCCAACTAGTGCAGGAGAAATTAGGAGCAGATTACCAGGTCACGAGTTTGTTTAAGCCAAGTGCTAGGCTTAGCCAGGTGATAGCAGAAATAGGACCACTCTGTAGGGACTTTGACAAGAATGATGAGGTGATAGTAATAGGTGGGGCAGGAAACAGCCTGGCTAAGGATAGGAATTATGATATTAAGAGTGACCTGGATAAAATATGAGCTGCAACAGGATGTGCGAATGTGGGTTTTGTTGAGGTATTGCAGCGTTACGATCAGCACTCGGTTAACCCTTCTGTGTGGCGAGTTAACAGAGAGTTGTGCGAGCAGCTGCTGGACGGTGCAAAAACACACATTTATACAGTGCCTGTTGGTAGCATTGGGAGATGGGGATACACTCGACATGGCCTGCACCTAAATAGTCTAGGGAAGGATAGATTAGCTGATTTAATTGTAGGTCGTCTAAAGGGGGCCACTAGCACTCAAGGCAAAACCCCTGTGACCCAAAAGGGCATAGGAGCACCTTTTTTTAGGTTGAACAAAATGTCCAGACGGGCAGCTCTTAAAGGTAAAAAAAATAAATGGTTCGAATAAAGGTAGAGGAAACAGTTATGTTAATATATTTCACCAAAATATCAGGGGATTAAGGAACAAAACAGACGAACTAATAATTTGTTTTGAGAATATTAAAAATACAACAGAAGTTGATGTACTGTGCCTGTCTGAACATCATATAACTACACAAATGGAAAATGGAAATATTAATGGGTATAAACTAGCAACTTATTTTTGTAGAGACAATATGGAGAAAGGAGGAGCTGCCATTTATGTTAAGGGGGAACATAGTTTTAAAAACAGAGAAACCGCAAAATTCTGTGTAGAACAGCACATTGAAGTATGCGCTTGTGAGCTTAAATTGGACAGTGGTAAATTCATAATTGTGACTGTGTATAGGTCCCCACTTGGAAATTTTCAAATGTTTCTTACAAACCTAGATCTCTTGCTGTGTTATCTGTCAGAAAAGGGAAAACACATTATCATTTGTGGAGATTTTAACGTAGATTTTCTTAAACACTCAAGCAAGAAGAACGACCTTGAACTATTACTTTGCTCTTACAATCTGACATCAGTCATTGATCTTCCTACTCGTATTGTACAAGACAGTAGCACCCTGATAGATAACATTTTCATAGACCAAGATAAATTAAAAGAAGTAAGCACCTATCCTATTAAGAACGGGCTTTCTGATCACGATGCACAGCTACTTTCAATTCATGACTTTGCTCCATACAGTAATGTGAAAACAAACAAACAAAATAATACGCCCAATTAACCATATAACAATTCAACAATTTAAGGAAAGCTTGAAAAGGGTAGACTGGGAGGATGTTTATCGGGAACCTGATGCAAATGTTAAATTTAACTTATTCCATGATAAACTTGTGGGCATATTTGAAAACAGTTTTCCTAAGAAATTAGTGAATCATAATTCAAATAAACTTGATAAAAAACCATGGCTGACTAAAGGGATTAAAATTTCTTGTAGCCGGAAATGGGAACTATACCAAGACACTAGAATAAGTCGAGATGAAGAAAAGCTCAACCATTATAAGAAATATTGTAATATATTAAGGAAAGTTATAAAAAAAATCCAGAAGTATGTGTATCAAGTCTGAGATTAGCACCTCTGATGACAAAACAATATGGAATATAGTTAAAAGGGAAACAGAGCAACCAAGGTCACAGGACAACAGTATTACTGTTAAGCACAATGAAAAGCTTATAAATGAAAAATCACTGGTTGAAAATATTTTTAATAATCATTTTATAAATGTAGTGGAAAATATAGGCACCAGCTGCTCACCAGATAGGGCAGAACTCCATATGAAAGAGGCATTCCCGGTGCAAACAAATGAAATTGAAATCCTACCCACCTCACCGTCTGAAATTAAGAAAAAAATAAATTCACTTAAGAATAAAAACTCACATAGAACTGATGGTATCTCCAATAGAATACTAAAATCTTGTCCACACCTGATAAGTCGAGTTCTTAGCCACATATGCAATAGCTCATTGAATCAGGGAATATTTCCTGACAGATTGAAATAGGCCATAGTTAAACCCTTGTATAAAAAAGGTGACAAGACAGACGTCAACAATTATCGTCCTATTTCGCTTCTGACATCCTTCTCAAAAGTGTTTGGAAAAGTAATGTACTCAAGAGTAACTTTACACATTAGTGGGAATAACGTTTCAACAAAATGTCAGTTCGGTTTTCAGAAAGGTGTTTCAACAGATAGTGCTATACACACTTTCACTGATCAAATTTTAAATGCTCTGGATAGTAGAACATCACCAATTGGGATTCTCTGTGATCTCTCTAAGGCTTTTGATTGTGTGGGTCATGAAATCCTCTTAGATAAGCTGAAGTACTATGGAATGAATGGTTCAGTACACAGACGGTTCACTTCATATTTAACTGGTAGAATGCAGAAGGTTGAAACAGTAAACCCACATAGTACACAAAGGGCAGCAGATTATTCAGACTGGGGATGTATCAAGAATGGGGTACCACAGGGTTCTGTCTTGGGGAATTTATTGTTTTTAATATATGTTAATGACTTGCCTAATTATATTCATGAAGATGCAAACTTGGTCCTCTTTGCAGATGACACAAGTATTGTAATCAAGCCTAAAAAGCAAGAATCAGCTGAGGAAAATGCAAATAATGTTTTTCAAAGAGTTATTAGGTGGTTTTCCGCAAATGGACTTTCATTGAACTTTGGAAAAACACTGCACATACAGTTCAGTACAGGGAAAGGCATACCACCGGAAATAAATATAGAGTGTGGGGGAAAATCTTTAGCTAAAGCAGATCGTTCAAAATTTCTGGGTGTCTGTATTGATCAGAATTTAAAGTGGAAGACACACATTGACAATCTACTGAAACGATTGAGCTCAGCTACCTATGCTATTAGTGTCATTGCAAATTTTGGAGACAAGCACATCAGTAAGTTAGCTTACCACGCATATTTTCATTCGTTGCTTTCTTACAGAATCATCTTTTGGGGCAATTCATCACTAAGAAAGAAGGTATTTATTGCACAAAAACACGTGTTATCAGAATAATGTCTGGGGCTCATCCAAGATCATCTCGTAGACAATTATTTAAAGAATTAGGGATATTGCCAGTAGCTTCACAATATATATACAGCCTAATGAAATTTGTTGTTAGTAACCCAGATCACTTCAGAATTAATAGCACACTCCACAGCTACAATACTAGGGGACAGGGTGACCTTCACTACCGTTCATTGAATTTGACATTGGCACAAAAGGGGGTCAATTCTACTGCCACAAAGATTTTTGGTCAATTGCTAAACAATATCAAAAGTCTGACAGACAAACAATCGGCATTCAAAAGTAAGTTAAGAGAATTCCTGAATGACAACTCCTTCTCCTCCATAGATGAATTTTTTGACATAGGCCAAAGAAATACAGTAAGCTTTAACAATTGTACCATATATAAGACTAACAATGATTACTTGGGATAAATGAATCTTGTGTACCTTGACACGTTCCACATCATTACGAAAGAATCCTGTTCATGACCCATGGAACACGTAATATAACTAACTAAAACAGAATCTCCCTGATGAGTGGTATGAAACATGTACCACAATTTCTGCACCACATTGATTATTTTTAAACACCATTGAAATCAGGTATTTCAAAATATAAAGCAAACGAAGGAGCTAGCTAAACAAAAAACATTTATCAAATTCCGAACATTCGGTGTTCAGTAAGGTGCATGTGGTGTCCAATCTGCACCAAAAATCCATTGAATGTAGAATCTGCTTTCTGGCCATACAACCAGATGACCCTGCGGTAAACAACAAACACATAACCACATTTAATGATTCAAGTATATTAACCCACTGTGAAATTGATGAATGTATGTGATAAGGGTAACAATCAAAAGAAGCACCTAGCAAAACAATGAAGTTTTTCGTAATAACTCCAACACTCAAGATGCTCGGAGTGGAGGTTCCCATTCAACAAAATCACACTCGATGTTTGAACAAACATAGCAGTCATGAAACGGAATCTCCCTGTAGAGAGGGAACAAACATGTACCACAATTTGTGCAGCACATTGATTATTTTTAGTGAACATTGGAATAAGATTTTTTAAAATATAAAGCAAATGAAGGAGATACCTAAACAAGAAGATTTATCAAATTCTTAACAATAGATATTCAGTAAAGTGCATGTGGTGTCCAACCTGAACCAAAAACCCATTGAATGGAGAATCTGCTTTCTGGCCATACGACCAGATGACCCTGCTGTAATCGACAAATATTTACCCACATTTCACGATTCAAATATATTATTCCACTGTGAAATTGATGAATATATGTGATAAGTTGAAGAATAAAAATAAGCACCTAGCAAAACAATGAAGCCTTACTAAAAACTAATACTCAGGATGCTTGGAGTGATACTCCTCATCGAACAAAATCACACTCGATGGAAGAACAAGCATAGCAGTCACGAAACGAATCTCCTTGCTGAGAGGGAATAAACATGTCCCACAATTTGTGCAGCACATTGATTACTTTTTGGGACCATTGGAATAACATTTTTACAAATATAAAGCAAATGAAGGAGATACCTAAACAAGAAGATTTATCAAATTCCGTACAGCCATTATTCAGTAAGGCGTAAGTGGTCTCCAATCTGCAACAAAAACCCACTGAGTGGAAAATCTGCTTTCTGGCCATACAACCAAATGATGCTGCTGTAAACAACAAACACATAACCACATTTCAAGATTCAAATATATTAACCCACTGTGAAATTTATGAATATATGTCATAAGGGTAACAATCAAAACAAGCACCTAGCAAAACAATGAAATCTTTCTTAATAACTCCAATACTCAGGATGCTCGGAGTGGTGGTTCAAATACAACAAAATCACACTCGATGTTTGAACAAACATAGCAGTCCTGAAACAGAATGTCCCTGTTGAGAGGGAAGAAACATGTACCACAATGTGTGCAGCACATTGATAATTTTTAGTGACCATTGCAACAAGATTTTTAAAAATATAAAGCAAATGAAGCAGATACCTAAAAACGAAGATATATCAAAATCCGAACATTCGTTTTTCAGTAAAGTGCATGTGGTGTCCAATCTGCACCAAAAGACCATTGAATAGAGAATCAGCTTTCTGGCCATACAATCAGATGACCCTGCTGTAAACAACAAACATTTAAAGAACCAAATACATCACTCCACTGTGAAATTGATGAATATAAGTGATAAAGGTATCAAAGGAAGCACCTAGCAAAAGAAATAAGTCTTTCTAATGACTCCAATAGTCAGAATGCTCGGAGTTGTGGTTCCCATCCTACACAATCACACTCGATGGTGGAACAAACATAGCAGTCATTAAACGGAATCTCCCTGTTGAGAGGGAAGGAACATGTACCACAATTTGTGCAGCACCTTGATTATTTTTTGTGACCATCGAATAACATTTTTAAAAATATAAAGCAAACGAAGGAGCTACCTCAATTGTGATATTCTGAACAATCATTATTCAGTAAAGAGTATGTCGTGTCCAATATGCAGCAATAACCCATTGAATGGAGAAACTGCTTTCTGGCCATACAACCAGATGACCATGCTGTAAACAACAAACTCTTAACCACATTTCACTATTCAAATTCATTACTCCACTGTGAAATTGATGAATATAAAGTAACAATCAAAAGAAGCACTAGCATAACAATTAAGTAATTCCCTATAACTCCAATAGTCAAAATCATCGGAGTGGTGATCCCATCCAACAAAATCACACTCAATGGTTAAACAAACATAGCACTCATGAAACAGAATCTCCCTGCTGAGAGGGAAGAATCATGTACCACAATTTGTGCAGCACATTGATTATTTTTCGTGACCATGGAGTAACATTTTTAAAAACATAACACACATGAAAGAGATACCAAAATAAGAAGATTTATCAAATTCCTAACATTCGGTGGTCAGTAATGTGCATGTGGTACTCACTCTGCAGCAAAACAAGAAGATTTATCAAATTCTGAACATTCGGTGTTCAGTAAGGTGCATGTGTTGTCCAATGTGCACCAAAAATGCATTGAATGCAGAATCTGCTTTATGGCCATACAACCAGATGACCCTGCTGTAAACAACAAACACATAACCACATTTAATGATTCAAATATATTAACCCACTGTGCAATTGATGAATATATGTGATAAGGGTAGCAATCAAAAGAAGCACCTAGCAAAACAATGAAGTCATTCCTAATAATTCCAACACTCAAGATGCTCGGAGTGGTGGTTCCCATCCAAAAAAATCACACTCGATGGTTGAACAAACATAGCAGTCATGAAAAGGAATCTCCCTGTTGAGAGGGAACAAACATGTACCACAATTTGTGCAGCACATTGATTATTTTTAGTGAACATTGGAATAAGATTTTTAAAAATATAAAGCAAATGAAGGGGACACCTAAACAAGAAGATTTATCAAATTCTGAACAGCCGTTATTCAGTAAGGTGCATGTGGTATCCAATCTGCACCAAAAACACATTTAATGGAGAATCTGCTTTGTGGCCATACAACCAGATGACCCTGCTGTAAACAACAAATACGTAACCTCATGTCACAATTCTAATACATTAATCCATAGTGGAATTGGTGAATATAAGTGATATGGGTAACAATCAAAGAAGCACCTAGCAAAACAATGAAGTCATTCCTAATAACTCCAATACTCAGGATGCTCAGAGTGGTGGTTCCCATCCAACAAAATCACACTCGATGCTAGAACAAACATAGCAGTCTTGAAACGGAATCTCCCTGCAGAGAAGGAAGAACCATGTACCACAAGTTGTGCAGCACTCCGATTACTTTTAGTGACCATGGAATAATTTTTTTTTTTTAAATATACAGCAAATGAAGGAGATACCAAAACAAAAACATTTATCAAATTCCGAACATTCGATGTTCAGTAAGGTGCATGTGGTGTCCAATCTGCAGCAAAAATCTATTGAATGTAGACTCTGCTTTCTGGCCATACAACCAGATGACCCTGCGGTAAACAACAAACACATAACCACATTTAATGATTCAAGTATATTAACCCACTGTGAAATTGATGAATGTATGTGATAAGGGTAACAATCATAAGAAGCACCTAGCAAAACAATGAAGTTTTTCGTAATAACTCCAACACTCAAGATGCTCGGAGTGGAGGTCCCCATTCAACAAAATCACACTCGATGTTTGAACAAACATAGCAGTCATGAAACGGAATCTCCCTGTAGAGAGGGAACAAACATGTACCACAATTTGTGCAGCACATTGATTATTTTTAGTGAACATTGGAATAAGATTTTTTAAAATATAAAGCAAATGAAGGAGATACCTAAACAAGAAGATTTATCAAATTCTAGACATTAGTTATTCAGTAAAGAGCATGTGGTGTCCAATTTGCACCAAAAACCCATTGAATGGAGAATCTGCATTCTGGCCATACAACCAGATGACCCTGCTGTAAACAACAAACTCTTAAGCACATTTCACGATTCAAATACATAACTCCACTGTGAAATTGATGAATGTAAGTGAGAAGGGTAACAATGAAAAGAAGCAATTAGCATATCGTCGGATTGTAGATTATTCAAACTTATTTGTTCATAGACTTTCCATTTGGCGTTTGTTTGCTTTCAGGTAACGATTGTTTAAATTCACGTAGCTCGTTAGATTACATCCATTGTAGGTTCATTATCTTACTGATTTAAGAATATAGTTTGTTGTATTAAGAGATCATTGTTTAAATTTTATTACTGTACATTGCCATGAGTACTAAGTGTGGAAGCTGCCGTAAGGAGATAGAATCGGGTGTGGTATGTGGAGGATGTGGGGGTGTTTTTCATTGGGGCTCATGTAGCGGGAAATTTGACGAGATTATGCTTTTGGCTCTTCCATGGAACTGTAGGTTCTGTAGTATAGAAAAAAGATTCGTACAACAGGAGGAAAAGATGTGTGCCCTTCAGGCTGAACTAGATTCGGTAAAAACTGAATTAACTAAGTTAAAGGGGGAAAAAGCCTGCGGGAAATGGGAATTGGTAACAAGGAAATCGCAAAAAGGGACCAGCCATGTAGATGTTGTCGAAGTTCCAGTTATGAATAAATTCTCCTTGTTACCTGGAGTAGGAAGGGAGGAGCCAAAAACAGGAGTAGTTGAAAGTAGGGTGCAGCAGACTACTAAAATTGGTAACAGCATTAGGTCGGGAAAATCTAGTAATAGGAAAAGAAAAGTCTTGCTGCCAGGGAGGGGTGTAGGCCAACTAGTGCAGGAGAAATTAGGAGCAGATTACCAGGTCACGAGTTTGTTTAAGCCAAGTGCTAGGCTTAGCCAGGTGATAGCAGAAATAGGACCACTCTGTAGGGACTTTGACAAGAATGATGAGGTGATAGTAATAGGTGGGGCAGGAAACAGCCTGGCTAAGGATAGGAATTATGATATTAAGAGTGACCTGGATAAAATATGAGCTGCAACAGGATGTGCGAATGTGGGTTTTGTTGAGGTATTGCAGCGTTACGATCAGCACTCGGTTAACCCTTCTGTGTGGCGAGTTAACAGAGAGTTGTGCGAGCAGCTGCTGGACGGTGCAAAAACACACATTTATACAGTGCCTGTTGGTAGCATTGGGAGATGGGGATACACTCGACATGGCCTGCACCTAAATAGTCTAGGGAAGGATAGATTAGCTGATTTAATTGTAGGTCGTCTAAAGGGGGCCACTAGCACTCAAGGCAAAACCCCTGTGACCCAAAAGGGCATAGGAGCACCTTTTTTTAGGTTGAACAAAATGTCCAGACGGGCAGCTCTTAAAGGTAAAAAAAATAAATGGTTCGAATAAAGGTAGAGGAAACAGTTATGTTAATATATTTCACCAAAATATCAGGGGATTAAGGAACAAAACAGACGAACTAATAATTTGTTTTGAGAATATTAAAAATACAACAGAAGTTGATGTACTGTGCCTGTCTGAACATCATATAACTACACAAATGGAAAATGGAAATATTAATGGGTATAAACTAGCAACTTATTTTTGTAGAGACAATATGGAGAAAGGAGGAGCTGCCATTTATGTTAAGGGGGAACATAGTTTTAAAAACAGAGAAACCGCAAAATTCTGTGTAGAACAGCACATTGAAGTATGCGCTTGTGAGCTTAAATTGGACAGTGGTAAATTCATAATTGTGACTGTGTATAGGTCCCCACTTGGAAATTTTCAAATGTTTCTTACAAACCTAGATCTCTTGCTGTGTTATCTGTCAGAAAAGGGAAAACACATTATCATTTGTGGAGATTTTAACGTAGATTTTCTTAAACACTCAAGCAAGAAGAACGACCTTGAACTATTACTTTGCTCTTACAATCTGACATCAGTCATTGATCTTCCTACTCGTATTGTACAAGACAGTAGCACCCTGATAGATAACATTTTCATAGACCAAGATAAATTAAAAGAAGTAAGCACCTATCCTATTAAGAACGGGCTTTCTGATCACGATGCACAGCTACTTTCAATTCATGACTTTGCTCCATACAGTAATGTGAAAACAAACAAACAAAATAATACGCCCAATTAACCATATAACAATTCAACAATTTAAGGAAAGCTTGAAAAGGGTAGACTGGGAGGATGTTTATCGGGAACCTGATGCAAATGTTAAATTTAACTTATTCCATGATAAACTTGTGGGCATATTTGAAAACAGTTTTCCTAAGAAATTAGTGAATCATAATTCAAATAAACTTGATAAAAAACCATGGCTGACTAAAGGGATTAAAATTTCTTGTAGCCGGAAATGGGAACTATACCAAGACACTAGAATAAGTCGAGATGAAGAAAAGCTCAACCATTATAAGAAATATTGTAATATATTAAGGAAAGTTATAAAAAAATCCAGAAGTATGTGTATCAAGTCTGAGATTAGCACCTCTGTTGACAAAACAATATGGAATATAGTTAAAAGGGAAACAGAGCAACCAAGGTCACAGGACAACAGTATTACTGTTAAGCACAATGAAAAGCTTATAAATGAAAAATCACTGGTTGAAAATATTTTTAATAATCATTTTATAAATGTAGTGGAAAATATAGGCACCAGCTGCTCACCAGATAGGGCAGAACTCCATATGAAAGAGGCATTCCCGGTGCAAACAAATGAAATTGAAATCCTACCCACCTCACCGTCTGAAATTAAGAAAAAAATAAATTCACTTAAGAATAAAAACTCACATAGAACTGATGGTATCTCCAATAGAATACTAAAATCTTGTCCACACCTGATAAGTCGAGTTCTTAGCCACATATGTAATAGCTCATTGAATCAGGGAATATTTTCTGACAGATTGAAATAGGCCATAGTTAAACCCTTGTATAAAAAAGGTGACAAGACAGACGTCAACAATTATCGTCCTATTTCGCTTCTGACATCCTTCTCAAAAGTGTTTGGAAAAGTTATGTACTCAAGAGTAACTTTACACATTAGTGGGAATAACGTTTCAACAAAATGTCAGTTCGGTTTTCAGAAAGGTGTTTCAACAGATAGTGCTATACACGCTTTCACTGATCAAATTTTAAATGCTCTGGATAGTAGAACATCACCAATTGGGATTTTCTGTGATCTCTCTAAGGCTTTTGATTGTGTGGGTCATGAAATCCTCTTAGATAAGCTGAAGTACTATGGAATGAATGGTTCAGTACACAGACGGTTCACTTCATATTTAACTGGTAGAATGCAGAAGGTTGAAACAGTAAACCCACATAGTACACAAAGGGCAGCAGATTATTCAGACTGGGGATGTATCAAGAATGGGGTACCACAGGGTTCTGTCTTGGGGAATTTATTGTTTTTAATATATGTTAATGACTTGCCTAATTATATTCATGAAGATGCAAACTTGGTCCTCTTTGCAGATGACACAAGTATTGTAATCAAGCCTAAAAAGCAAGAATCAGCTGAGGAAAATGCAAATAATGTTTTTCAAAGAGTTATTAGGTGGTTTTCCGCAAATGGACTTTCATTGAACTTTGGAAAAACACTGCACATACAGTTCAGTACAGGGAAAGGCATACCACCGGAAATAAATATAGAGTGTGGGGGAAAATCTTTAGCTAAAGCAGATCGTTCAAAATTTCTGGGTGTCTGTATTGATCAGAATTTAAAGTGGAAGACACACATTGACAATCTACTGAAACGATTGAGCTCAGCTACCTATGCTATTAGTGTCATTGCAAATTTTGGAGACAAGCACATCAGTAAGTTAGCTTACCACGCATATTTTCATTCGTTGCTTTCTTACAGAATCATCTTTTGGGGCAATTCATCACTAAGAAAGAAGGTATTTATTGCACAAAAACACGTGTTATCAGAATAATGTCTGGGGCTCATCCAAGATCATCTCGTAGACAATTATTTAAAGAATTAGGGATATTGCCAGTAGCTTCACAATATATATACAGCCTAATGAAATTTGTTGTTAGTAACCCAGATCACTTCAGAATTAATAGCACACTCCACAGCTACAATACTAGGAGACAGGGTGACCTTCACTACCGTTCATTGAATTTGACATTGGCACAAAAGGGGGTCAATTCTACTGCCACAAAGATTTTTGGTCAATTGCTAAACAATATCAAAAGTCTGACAGACAAACAATCGGCATTCAAAAGTAAGTTAAGAGAATTCCTGAATGACAACTCCTTCTCCTCCATAGATGAATTTTTTGACATAGGCCAAAGAAATACAGTAAGCTTTAACAATTGTACCGTATATAAGACTAACAATGATTACTTGGGATAAATGAATCTTGTGTACCTTGACACGTTCCACATCATTACGAAAGAATCGTGTTCATGACCCATGGAACACGTAATATAACTAACTAAAACAGAATCTCCCTGATGAGTGGTATGAAACATGTACCACAATTTCTGCACCACATTGATTATTTTTAAACACCATTGAAATAAGGTATTTCAAAACATAAAGCAAACGAAGGAGCTAGCTAAACAAAAACATTTATCAAATTCCGAACATTCGGTGTTCAGTAAGGTGCATGTGGTGTCCAATCTGCACCAAAAATCCATTGAATGTAGAATCTGCTTTCTGGCCATACAACCAGATGACCCTGCGGTAAACAACAAACACATAACCACATTTAATGATTCAAGTATATTAACCCACTGTGAAATTGATGAATGTATGTGATAAGGGTAACAATCAAAAGAAGCACCTAGCAAAACAATGAAGTTTTTCGTAATAACTCCAACACTCAAGATGCTCGGAGTGGAGGTTCCCATTCAACAAAATCACACTCGATGTTTGAACAAACATAGCAGTCATGAAACGGAATCTCCCTGTAGAGAGGGAACAAACATGTACCACAATTTGTGCAGCACACTGATTATTTTTAGTGAACATTGGAATAAGATTTTTTAAAATATAAAGCAAATGAAGGAGATACCTAAACAAGAAGATTTATCAAATTCTAGACATTAGTTATTCAGTAAAGAGCATGTGGTGTCCAATTTGCACCAAAAACCCATTGAATGGAGAATCTGCATTCTGGCCATACAACCAGATGACCCTGCTGTAAACAACAAACTCTTAACCACATTTCATGATTCAAATACATTACTCCACTGTGAAATTGATGAATGTAAGTGAGAAGGGTTAACAATCAAAAGAAGCAATTAGCATATCGTCGGATTGTAGATTATTCAAACTTATTTGTTCATAGACTTTCCATTTGGCGTTTGTTTGCTTTCAGGTAACGATTGTTTAAATTCACGTAGCTCGTTAGATTACATCCATTGTAGGTTCATTATCTTACTGATTTAAGAATATAGTTTGTTGTATTAAGAGATCATTGTTTAAATTTTATTACTGTACATTGCCATGAGTACTAAGTGTGGAAGCTGCCGTAAGGAGATAGAATCGGGTGTGGTATGTGGAGGATGTGGGGGTGTTTTTCATTGGGGCTCATGTAGCGGGAAATTTGACGAGATTATGCTTTTGGCTCTTCCATGGAACTGTAGGTTCTGTAGTATAGAAAAAAGATTCGTACAACAGGAGGAAAAGATGTGTGCCCTTCAGGCTGAACTAGATTCGGTAAAAACTGAATTAACTAAGTTAAAGGGGGAAAAAGCCTGCGGGAAATGGGAATTGGTAACAAGGAAATCGCAAAAAGGGACCAGCCATGTAGATGTTGTCGAAGTTCCAGTTATGAATAAATTCTCCTTGTTACCTGGAGTAGGAAGGGAGGAGCCAAAAACAGGAGTAGTTGAAAGTAGGGTGCAGCAGACTACTAAAATTGGTAACAGCATTAGGTCGGGAAAATCTAGTAATAGGAAAAGAAAAGTCTTGCTGCCAGGGAGGGGTGTAGGCCAACTAGTGCAGGAGAAATTAGGAGCAGATTACCAGGTCACGAGTTTGTTTAAGCCAAGTGCTAGGCTTAGCCAGGTGATAGCAGAAATAGGACCACTCTGTAGGGACTTTGACAAGAATGATGAGGTGATAGTAATAGGTGGGGCAGGAAACAGCCTGGCTAAGGATAGGAATTATGATATTAAGAGTGACCTGGATAAAATATGAGCTGCAACAGGATGTGCGAATGTGGGTTTTGTTGAGGTATTGCAGCGTTACGATCAGCACTCGGTTAACCCTTCTGTGTGGCGAGTTAACAGAGAGTTGTGCGAGCAGCTGCTGGACGGTGCAAAAACACACATTTATACAGTGCCTGTTGGTAGCATTGGGAGATGGGGATACACTCGACATGGCCTGCACCTAAATAGTCTAGGGAAGGATAGATTAGCTGATTTAATTGTAGGTCGTCTAAAGGGGGCCACTAGCACTCAAGGCAAAACCCCTGTGACCCAAAAGGGCATAGGAGCACCTTTTTTTAGGTTGAACAAAATGTCCAGACGGGCAGCTCTTAAAGGTAAAAAAAATAAATGGTTCGAATAAAGGTAGAGGAAACAGTTATGTTAATATATTTCACCAAAATATCAGGGGATTAAGGAACAAAACAGACGAACTAATAATTTGTTTTGAGAATATTAAAAATACAACAGAAGTTGATGTACTGTGCCTGTCTGAACATCATATAACTACACAAATGGAAAATGGAAATATTAATGGGTATAAACTAGCAACTTATTTTTGTAGAGACAATATGGAGAAAGGAGGAGCTGCCATTTATGTTAAGGGGGAACATAGTTTTAAAAACAGAGAAACCGCAAAATTCTGTGTAGAACAGCACATTGAAGTATGCGCTTGTGAGCTTAAATTGGACAGTGGTAAATTCATAATTGTGACTGTGTATAGGTCCCCACTTGGAAATTTTCAAATGTTTCTTAAAAACCTAGATCTCTTGCTGTGTTATCTGTCAGAAAAGGGAAAACACATTATCATTTGTGGAGATTTTAACGTAGATTTTCTTAAACACTCAAGCAAGAAGAACGACCTTGAACTATTACTTTGCTCTTACAATCTGACATCAGTCATTGATCTTCCTACTCGTATTGTACAAGACAGTAGCACCCTGATAGATAACATTTTCATAGACCAAGATAAATTAAAAGAAGTAAGCACCTATCCTATTAAGAACGGGCTTTCTGATCACGATGCACAGCTACTTTCAATTCATGACTTTGCTCCATACAGTAATGTGAAAACAAACAAACAAAATAATACGCCCAATTAACCATATAACAATTCAACAATTTAAGGAAAGCTTGAAAAGGGTAGACTGGGAGGATGTTTATCGGGAACCTGATGCAAATGTTAAATTTAACTTATTCCATGATAAACTTGTGGGCATATTTGAAAACAGTTTTCCTAAGAAATTAGTGAATCATAATTCAAATAAACTTGATAAAAAACCATGGCTGACTAAAGGGATTAAAATTTCTTGTAGCCGGAAATGGGAACTATACCAAGACACTAGAATAAGTCGAGATGAAGAAAAGCTCAACCATTATAAGAAATATTGTAATATATTAAGGAAAGTTATAAAAAAATCCAGAAGTATGTGTATCAAGTCTGAGATTAGCACCTCTGATGACAAAACAATATGGAATATAGTTAAAAGGGAAACAGAGCAACCAAGGTCACAGGACAACAGTATTACTGTTAAGCACAATGAAAAGCTTATAAATGAAAAATCACTGGTTGAAAATATTTTTAATAATCATTTTATAAATGTAGTGGAAAATATAGGCACCAGCTGCTCACCAGATAGGGCAGAACTCCATATGAAAGAGGCATTCCCGGTGCAAACAAATGAAATTGAAATCCTACCCACCTCACCGTCTGAAATTAAGAAAAAAATAAATTCACTTAAGAATAAAAACTCACATAGAACTGATGGTATCTCCAATAGAATACTAAAATCTCGTCCACACCTGATAAGTCGAGTTCTTAGCCACATATGTAATAGCTCATTGAATCAGGGAATATTTCCTGACAGATTGAAATAGGCCATAGTTAAACCCTTGTATAAAAAAGGTGACAAGACAGACGTCAACAATTATCGTCCTATTTCGCTTCTGACATCCTTCTCAAAAGTGTTTGGAAAAGTTATGTACTCAAGAGTAACTTTACACATTAGTGGGAATAACGTTTCAACAAAATGTCAGTTCGGTTTTCAGAAAGGTGTTTCAACAGATAGTGCTATACACGCTTTCACTGATCAAATTTTAAATGCTCTGGATAGTAGAACATCACCAATTGGGATTTTCTGTGATCTCTCTAAGGCTTTTGATTGTGTGGGACATGAAATCCTCTTAGATAAGCTGAAGTACTATGGAATGAATGGTTCAGTACACAGACGGTTCACTTCATATTTAACTGGTAGAATGCAGAAGGTTGAAACAGTAAACCCACATAGTACACAAAGGGCAGCAGATTATTCAGACTGGGGATGTATCAAGAATGGGGTACCACAGGGTTCTGTCTTGGGGAATTTATTGTTTTTAATATATGTTAATGACTTGCCTAATTATATTCATGAAGATGCAAACTTGGTCCTCTTTGCAGATGACACAAGTATTGTAATCAAGCCTAAAAAGCAAGAATCAGCTGAGGAAAATGCAAATAATGTTTTTCAAAGAGTTATTAGGTGGTTTTCCGCAAATGGACTTTCATTGAACTTTGGAAAAACACTGTACATACAGTTCAGTACAGGGAAAGGCATACCACCGGAAATAAATATAGAGTGTGGGGGAAAATCTTTAGCTAAAGCAGATCGTTCAAAATTTCTGGGTGTCTGTATTGATCAGAATTTAAAGTGGAAGACACACATTGACAATCTACTGAAACGATTGAGCTCAGCTACCTATGCTATTAGTGTCATTGCAAATTTTGGAGACAAGCACATCAGTAAGTTAGCTTACCACGCATATTTTCATTCGTTGCTTTCTTACAGAATCATCTTTTGGGGCAATTCATCACTAAGAAAGAAGGTATTTATTGCACAAAAACACGTGTTATCAGAATAATGTCTGGGGCTCATCCAAGATCATCTCGTAGACAATTATTTAAAGAATTAGGGATATTGCCAGTAGCTTCACAATATATATACAGCCTAATGAAATTTGTTGTTAGTAACCCAGATCACTTCAGAATTAATAGCACACTCCACAGCTACAATACTAGGAGACAGGGTGACCTTCACTACCGTTCATTGAATTTGACATTGGCACAAAAGGGGGTCAATTCTACTGCCACAAAGATTTTTGGTCAATTGCTAAACAATATCAAAAGTCTGACAGACAAACAATCGGCATTCAAAAGTAAGTTAAGAGAATTCCTGAATGACAACTCCTTCTCCTCCATAGATGAATTTTTTGACATAGGCCAAAGAAATACAGTAAGCTTTAACAATTGTACCGTATATAAGACTAACAATGATTACTTGGGATAAATGAATCTTGTGTACCTTGACACGTTCCACATCATTACGAAAGAATCGTGTTCATGACCCATGGAACACGTAATATAACTAACTAAAACAGAATCTCCCTGATGAGTGGTATGAAACATGTACCACAATTTCTGCACCACATTGATTATTTTTAAACACCATTGAAATAAGGTATTTCAAAACATAAAGCAAACGAAGGAGCTAGCTAAACAAAAACATTTATCAAATTCCGAACATTCGGTGTTCAGTAAGGTGCATGTGGTGTCCAATCTGCACCAAAAATCCATTGAATGTAGAATCTGCTTTCTGGCCATACAACCAGATGACCCTGCGGTAAACAACAAACACATAACCACATTAAATGATTCAAGTATATTAACCCACTGTGAAATTGATGAATGTATGTGATAAGGGTAACAATCAAAAGAAGCACCTAGCAAAACAATGAAGTTTTTCGTAATAACTCCAACACTCAAGATGCTCGGAGTGGAGGTTCCCATTCAACAAAATCACACTCGATGTTTGAACAAACATAGCAGTCATGAAACGGAATCTCCCTGTAGAGAGGGAACAAACATGTACCACAATTTGTGCAGCACACTGATTATTTTTAGTGAACATTGGAATAAGATTTTTTAAAATATAAAGCAAATGAAGGAGATACCTAAACAAGAAGATTTATCAAATTCTAGACATTAGTTATTCAGTAAAGAGCATGTGGTGTCCAATTTGCACCAAAAACCCATTGAATGGAGAATCTGCATTCTGGCCATACAACCAGATGACCCTGCTGTAAACAACAAACTCTTAACCACATTTCATGATTCAAATACATTACTCCACTGTGAAATTGATGAATGTAAGTGAGAAGGGTAACAATCAAAAGAAGCAATTAGCATATCGTCGGATTGTAGATTATTCAAACTTATTTGTTCATAGACTTTCCATTTGGCATTTGTTTACTTTCAGGTAACGATTGTTTAAATTCACTTAACTCGTTAGATTACATCCATTGTAGGTTCATTATCTTACTGATTTAAGAATATAGTTTGTTGTATTAAGAGATCATTGTTTAAATTTTATTACTGTACATTGCCATGAGTACTAAGTGTGGAAGCTGCCGTAAGGAGATAGAATCGGGTGTGGTATGTGGAGGATGTGGGGGTGTTTTTCATTGGGGCTCATGTAGCGGGAAATTTGACGAGATTATGCTTTTGGCTCTTCCATGGAACTGTAGGTTCTGTAGTATAGAAAAAAGATTCGTACAACAGGAGGAAAAGATGTGTGCCCTTCAGGCTGAACTAGATTCGGTAAAAACTGAATTAACTAAGTTAAAGGGGGAAAAAGCCTGCGGGAAATGGGAATTGGTAACAAGGAAATCGCAAAAAGGGACCAGCCATGTAGATGTTGTCGAAGTTCCAGTTATGAATAAATTCTCCTTGTTACCTGGAGTAGGAAGGGAGGAGCCAAAAACAGGAGTAGTTGAAAGTAGGGTGCAGCAGACTACTAAAATTGGTAACAGCATTAGGTCGGGAAAATCTAGTAATAGGAAAAGAAAAGTCTTGCTGCCAGGGAGGGGTGCAGGCCAACTAGTGCAGGAGAAATTAGGAGCAGATTACCAGGTCACGAGTTTGTTTAAGCCAAGTGCTAGGCTTAGCCAGGTGATAGCAGAAATAGGACCACTCTGTAGGGACTTTGACAAGAATGATGAGGTGATAGTAATAGGTGGGGCAGGAAACAGCCTGGCTAAGGATAGGAATTATGATATTAAGAGTGACCTGGATAAAATATGAGCTGCAACAGGATGTGCGAATGTGGGTTTTGTTGAGGTATTGCAGCGTTACGATCAGCACTCGGTTAACCCTTCTGTGTGGCGAGTTAACAGAGAGTTGTGCGAGCAGCTGCTGGACGGTGCAAAAACACACATTTATACAGTGCCTGTTGGTAGCATTGGGAGATGGGGATACACTCGACATGGCCTGCACCTAAATAGTCTAGGGAAGGATAGATTAGCTGATTTAATTGTAGGTTGTCTAAAGGGGGCCACTAGCACTCAAGGCAAAACCCCTGTGACCCAAAAGGGCATAGGAGCACCTTTTTTTAGGTTGAACAAAATGTCCAGACGGGCAGCTCTTAAAGGTAAAAAAAATAAATGGTTCGAATAAAGGTAGAGGAAACAGTTATGTTAATATATTTCACCAAAATATCAGGGGATTAAGGAACAAAACAGACGAACTAATAATTTGTTTTGAGAATATTAAAAATACAACAGAAGTTGATGTACTGTGCCTGTCTGAACATCATATAACTACACAAATGGAAAATGGAAATATTAATGGGTATAAACTAGCAACTTATTTTTGTAGAGACAATATGGAGAAAGGAGGAGCTGCCATTTATGTTAAGGGGGAACATAGTTTTAAAAACAGAGAAACCGCAAAATTCTGTGTAGAACAGCACATTGAAGTATGCGCTTGTGAGCTTAAATTGGACAGTGGTAAATTCATAATTGTGACTGTGTATAGGTCCCCACTTGGAAATTTTCAAATGTTTCTTAAAAACCTAGATCTCTTGCTGTGTTATCTGTCAGAAAAGGGAAAACACATTATCATTTGTGGAGATTTTAACGTAGATTTTCTTAAACACTCAAGCAAGAAGAACGACCTTGAACTATTACTTTGCTCTTACAATCTGACATCAGTCATTGATCTTCCTACTCGTATTGTACAAGACAGTAGCACCCTGATAGATAACATTTTCATAGACCAAGATAAATTAAAAGAAGTAAGCACCTATCCTATTAAGAACGGGCTTTCTGATCACGATGCACAGCTACTTTCAATTCATGACTTTGCTCCATACAGTAATGTGAAAACAAACAAACAAAATAATACGCCCAATTAACCATATAACAATTCAACAATTTAAGGAAAGCTTGAAAAGGGTAGACTGGGAGGATGTTTATCGGGAACCTGATGCAAATGTTAAATTTAACTTATTCCATGATAAACTTGTGGGCATATTTGAAAACAGTTTTCCTAAGAAATTAGTGAATCATAATTCAAATAAACTTGATAAAAAACCATGGCTGACTAAAGGGATTAAAATTTCTTGTAGCCGGAAATGGGAACTATACCAAGACACTAGAATAAGTCGAGATGAAGAAAAGCTCAACCATTATAAGAAATATTGTAATATATTAAGGAAAGTTATAAAAAAAATCCAGAAGTATGTGTATCAAGTCTGAGATTAGCACCTCTGATGACAAAACAATATGGAATATAGTTAAAAGGGAAACAGAGCAACCAAGGTCACAGGACAACAGTATTACTGTTAAGCACAATGAAAAGCTTATAAATGAAAAATCACTGGTTGAAAATATTTTTAATAATCATTTTATAAATGTAGTGGAAAATATAGGCACCAGCTGCTCACCAGATAGGGCAGAACTCCATATGAAAGAGGCATTCCCGGTGCAAACAAATGAAATTGAAATCCTACCCACCTCACCGTCTGAAATTAAGAAAAAAATAAATTCACTTAAGAATAAAAACTCACATAGAACTGATGGTATCTCCAATAGAATACTAAAATCTTGTCCACACCTGATAAGTCGAGTTCTTAGCCACATATGCAATAGCTCATTGAATCAGGGAATATTTCCTGACAGATTGAAATAGGCCATAGTTAAACCCTTGTATAAAAAAGGTGACAAGACAGACGTCAACAATTATCGTCCTATTTCGCTTCTGACATCCTTCTCAAAAGTGTTTGGAAAAGTAATGTACTCAAGAGTAACTTTACACATTAGTGGGAATAACGTTTCAACAAAATGTCAGTTCGGTTTTCAGAAAGGTGTTTCAACAGATAGTGCTATACACACTTTCACTGATCAAATTTTAAATGCTCTGGATAGTAGAACATCACCAATTGGGATTTTCTGTGATCTCTCTAAGGCTTTTGATTGTGTGGGTCATGAAATCCTCTTAGATAAGCTGAAGTACTATGGAATGAATGGTTCAGTACACAGACGGTTCACTTCATATTTAACTGGTAGAATGCAGAAGGTTGAAACAGTAAACCCACATAGTACACAAAGGGCAGCAGATTATTCAGACTGGGGATGTATCAAGAATGGGGTACCACAGGGTTCTGTCTTGGGGAATTTATTGTTTTTAATATATGTTAATGACTTGCCTAATTATATTCATGAAGATGCAAACTTGGTCCTCTTTGCAGATGACACAAGTATTGTAATCAAGCCTAAAAAGCAAGAATCAGCTGAGGAAAATGCAAATAATGTTTTTCAAAGAGTTATTAGGTGGTTTTCCGCAAATGGACTTTCATTGAACTTTGGAAAAACACTGCACATACAGTTCAGTACAGGGAAAGGCATACCACCGGAAATAAATATAGAGTGTGGGGGAAAATCTTTAGCTAAAGCAGATCGTTCAAAATTTCTGGGTGTCTGTATTGATCAGAATTTAAAGTGGAAGACACACATTGACAATCTACTGAAACGATTGAGCTCAGCTACCTATGCTATTAGTGTCATTGCAAATTTTGGAGACAAGCACATCAGTAAGTTAGCTTACCACGCATATTTTCATTCGTTGCTTTCTTACAGAATCATCTTTTGGGGCAATTCATCACTAAGAAAGAAGGTATTTATTGCACAAAAACACGTGTTATCAGAATAATGTCTGGGGCTCATCCAAGATCATCTCGTAGACAATTATTTAAAGAATTAGGGATATTGCCAGTAGCTTCACAATATATATACAGCCTAATGAAATTTGTTGTTAGTAACCCAGATCACTTCAGAATTAATAGCACACTCCACAGCTACAATACTAGGGGACAGGGTGACCTTCACTACCGTTCATTGAATTTGACATTGGCACAAAAGGGGGTCAATTCTACTGCCACAAAGATTTTTGGTCAATTGCTAAACAATATCAAAAGTCTGACAGACAAACAATCGGCATTCAAAAGTAAGTTAAGAGAATTCCTGAATGACAACTCCTTCTCCTCCATAGATGAATTTTTTGACATAGGCCAAAGAAATACAGTAAGCTTTAACAATTGTACCATATATAAGACTAACAATGATTACTTGGGATAAATGAATCTTGTGTACCTTGACACGTTCCACATCATTACGAAAGAATCCTGTTCATGACCCATGGAACACGTAATATAACTAACTAAAACAGAATCTCCCTGATGAGTGGTATGAAACATGTACCACAATTTCTGCACCACATTGATTATTTTTAAACACCATTGAAATCAGGTATTTCAAAATATAAAGCAAACGAAGGAGCTAGCTAAACAAAAAACATTTATCAAATTCCGAACATTCGGTGTTCAGTAAGGTGCATGTGGTGTCCAATCTGCACCAAAAATCCATTGAATGTAGAATCTGCTTTCTGGCCATACAACCAGATGACCCTGCGGTAAACAACAAACACATAACCACATTTAATGATTCAAGTATATTAACCCACTGTGAAATTGATGAATGTATGTGATAAGGGTAACAATCAAAAGAAGCACCTAGCAAAACAATGAAGTTTTTCGTAATAACTCCAACACTCAAGATGCTCGGAGTGGAGGTTCCCATTCAACAAAATCACACTCGATGTTTGAACAAACATAGCAGTCATGAAACGGAATCTCCCTGTAGAGAGGGAACAAACATGTACCACAATTTGTGCAGCACATTGATTATTTTTAGTGAACATTGGAATAAGATTTTTTAAAATATAAAGCAAATGAAGGAGATACCTAAACAAGAAGATTTATCAAATTCTTAACAATAGATATTCAGTAAAGTGCATGTGGTGTCCAACCTGAACCAAAAACCCATTGAATGGAGAATCTGCTTTCTGGCCATACGACCAGATGACCCTGCTGTAATCGACAAATATTTACCCACATTTCACGATTCAAATATATTATTCCACTGTGAAATTGATGAATATATGTGATAAGTTGAAGAATAAAAATAAGCACCTAGCAAAACAATGAAGCCTTACTAAAAACTAATACTCAGGATGCTTGGAGTGATACTCCTCATCGAACAAAATCACACTCGATGGAAGAACAAGCATAGCAGTCACGAAACGAATCTCCTTGCTGAGAGGGAATAAACATGTCCCACAATTTGTGCAGCACATTGATTACTTTTTGGGACCATTGGAATAACATTTTTACAAATATAAAGCAAATGAAGGAGATACCTAAACAAGAAGATTTATCAAATTCCGTACAGCCATTATTCAGTAAGGCGTAAGTGGTCTCCAATCTGCAACAAAAACCCACTGAGTGGAAAATCTGCTTTCTGGCCATACAACCAAATGATGCTGCTGTAAACAACAAACACATAACCACATTTCAAGATTCAAATATATTAACCCACTGTGAAATTTATGAATATATGTCATAAGGGTAACAATCAAAACAAGCACCTAGCAAAACAATGAAATCTTTCTTAATAACTCCAATACTCAGGATGCTCGGAGTGGTGGTTCAAATACAACAAAATCACACTCGATGTTTGAACAAACATAGCAGTCCTGAAACAGAATGTCCCTGTTGAGAGGGAAGAAACATGTACCACAATGTGTGCAGCACATTGATAATTTTTAGTGACCATTGCAACAAGATTTTTAAAAATATAAAGCAAATGAAGCAGATACCTAAAAACGAAGATATATCAAAATCCGAACATTCGTTTTTCAGTAAAGTGCATGTGGTGTCCAATCTGCACCAAAAGACCATTGAATAGAGAATCAGCTTTCTGGCCATACAATCAGATGACCCTGCTGTAAACAACAAACATTTAAAGAACCAAATACATCACTCCACTGTGAAATTGATGAATATAAGTGATAAAGGTATCAAAGGAAGCACCTAGCAAAAGAAAAAAGTCTTTCTAATGACTCCAATAGTCAGAATGCTCGGAGTTGTGGTTCCCATCCTACACAATCACACTCGATGGTGGAACAAACATAGCAGTCATTAAACGGAATCTCCCTGTTGAGAGGGAAGGAACATGTACCACAATTTGTGCAGCACCTTGATTATTTTTTGTGACCATCGAATAACATTTTTAAAAATATAAAGCAAACGAAGGAGCTACCTCAATTGTGATATTCTGAACAATCATTATTCAGTAAAGAGTATGTCGTGTCCAATATGCAGCAATAACCCATTGAATGGAGAAACTGCTTTCTGGCCATACAACCAGATGACCATGCTGTAAACAACAAACTCTTAACCACATTTCACTATTCAAATTCATTACTCCACTGTGAAATTGATGAATATAAAGTAACAATCAAAAGAAGCACTAGCATAACAATTAAGTAATTCCCTATAACTCCAATAGTCAAAATCATCGGAGTGGTGATCCCATCCAACAAAATCACACTCAATGGTTAAACAAACATAGCACTCATGAAACAGAATCTCCCTGCTGAGAGGGAAGAATCATGTACCACAATTTGTGCAGCACATTGATTATTTTTCGTGACCATGGAGTAACATTTTTAAAAACATAACACACATGAAAGAGATACCAAAATAAGAAGATTTATCAAATTCCTAACATTCGGTGGTCAGTAATGTGCATGTGGTACTCACTCTGCAGCAAAACAAGAAGATTTATCAAATTCTGAACATTCGGTGTTCAGTAAGGTGCATGTGTTGTCCAATGTGCACCAAAAATGCATTGAATGCAGAATCTGCTTTATGGCCATACAACCAGATGACCCTGCTGTAAACAACAAACACATAACCACATTTAATGATTCAAATATATTAACCCACTGTGCAATTGATGAATATATGTGATAAGGGTAGCAATCAAAAGAAGCACCTAGCAAAACAATGAAGTCATTCCTAATAATTCCAACACTCAAGATGCTCGGAGTGGTGGTTCCCATCCAAAAAAATCACACTCGATGGTTGAACAAACATAGCAGTCATGAAAAGGAATCTCCCTGTTGAGAGGGAACAAACATGTACCACAATTTGTGCAGCACATTGATTATTTTTAGTGAACATTGGAATAAGATTTTTAAAAATATAAAGCAAATGAAGGGGACACCTAAACAAGAAGATTTATCAAATTCTGAACAGCCGTTATTCAGTAAGGTGCATGTGGTATCCAATCTGCACCAAAAACACATTTAATGGAGAATCTGCTTTGTGGCCATACAACCAGATGACCCTGCTGTAAACAACAAATACGTAACCTCATGTCACAATTCTAATACATTAATCCATAGTGGAATTGGTGAATATAAGTGATATGGGTAACAATCAAAGAAGCACCTAGCAAAACAATGAAGTCATTCCTAATAACTCCAATACTCAGGATGCTCAGAGTGGTGGTTCCCATCCAACAAAATCACACTCGATGCTAGAACAAACATAGCAGTCTTGAAACGGAATCTCCCTGCAGAGAAGGAAGAACCATGTACCACAAGTTGTGCAGCACTCCGATTACTTTTAGTGACCATGGAATAATTTTTTTTTTTTAAATATACAGCAAATGAAGGAGATACCAAAACAAAAACATTTATCAAATTCCGAACATTCGATGTTCAGTAAGGTGCATGTGGTGTCCAATCTGCAGCAAAAATCTATTGAATGTAGACTCTGCTTTCTGGCCATACAACCAGATGACCCTGCGGTAAACAACAAACACATAACCACATTTAATGATTCAAGTATATTAACCCACTGTGAAATTGATGAATGTATGTGATAAGGGTAACAATCATAAGAAGCACCTAGCAAAACAATGAAGTTTTTCGTAATAACTCCAACACTCAAGATGCTCGGAGTGGAGGTCCCCATTCAACAAAATCACACTCGATGTTTGAACAAACATAGCAGTCATGAAACGGAATCTCCCTGTAGAGAGGGAACAAACATGTACCACAATTTGTGCAGCACATTGATTATTTTTAGTGAACATTGGAATAAGATTTTTTAAAATATAAAGCAAATGAAGGAGATACCTAAACAAGAAGATTTATCAAATTCTAGACATTAGTTATTCAGTAAAGAGCATGTGGTGTCCAATTTGCACCAAAAACCCATTGAATGGAGAATCTGCATTCTGGCCATACAACCAGATGACCCTGCTGTAAACAACAAACTCTTAAGCACATTTCACGATTCAAATACATAACTCCACTGTGAAATTGATGAATGTAAGTGAGAAGGGTAACAATGAAAAGAAGCAATTAGCATATCGTCGGATTGTAGATTATTCAAACTTATTTGTTCATAGACTTTCCATTTGGCGTTTGTTTGCTTTCAGGTAACGATTGTTTAAATTCACGTAGCTCGTTAGATTACATCCATTGTAGGTTCATTATCTTACTGATTTAAGAATATAGTTTGTTGTATTAAGAGATCATTGTTTAAATTTTATTACTGTACATTGCCATGAGTACTAAGTGTGGAAGCTGCCGTAAGGAGATAGAATCGGGTGTGGTATGTGGAGGATGTGGGGGTGTTTTTCATTGGGGCTCATGTAGCGGGAAATTTGACGAGATTATGCTTTTGGCTCTTCCATGGAACTGTAGGTTCTGTAGTATAGAAAAAAGATTCGTACAACAGGAGGAAAAGATGTGTGCCCTTCAGGCTGAACTAGATTCGGTAAAAACTGAATTAACTAAGTTAAAGGGGGAAAAAGCCTGCGGGAAATGGGAATTGGTAACAAGGAAATCGCAAAAAGGGACCAGCCATGTAGATGTTGTCGAAGTTCCAGTTATGAATAAATTCTCCTTGTTACCTGGAGTAGGAAGGGAGGAGCCAAAAACAGGAGTAGTTGAAAGTAGGGTGCAGCAGACTACTAAAATTGGTAACAGCATTAGGTCGGGAAAATCTAGTAATAGGAAAAGAAAAGTCTTGCTGCCAGGGAGGGGTGTAGGCCAACTAGTGCAGGAGAAATTAGGAGCAGATTACCAGGTCACGAGTTTGTTTAAGCCAAGTGCTAGGCTTAGCCAGGTGATAGCAGAAATAGGACCACTCTGTAGGGACTTTGACAAGAATGATGAGGTGATAGTAATAGGTGGGGCAGGAAACAGCCTGGCTAAGGATAGGAATTATGATATTAAGAGTGACCTGGATAAAATATGAGCTGCAACAGGATGTGCGAATGTGGGTTTTGTTGAGGTATTGCAGCGTTACGATCAGCACTCGGTTAACCCTTCTGTGTGGCGAGTTAACAGAGAGTTGTGCGAGCAGCTGCTGGACGGTGCAAAAACACACATTTATACAGTGCCTGTTGGTAGCATTGGGAGATGGGGATACACTCGACATGGCCTGCACCTAAATAGTCTAGGGAAGGATAGATTAGCTGATTTAATTGTAGGTCGTCTAAAGGGGGCCACTAGCACTCAAGGCAAAACCCCTGTGACCCAAAAGGGCATAGGAGCACCTTTTTTTAGGTTGAACAAAATGTCCAGACGGGCAGCTCTTAAAGGTAAAAAAAATAAATGGTTCGAATAAAGGTAGAGGAAACAGTTATGTTAATATATTTCACCAAAATATCAGGGGATTAAGGAACAAAACAGACGAACTAATAATTTGTTTTGAGAATATTAAAAATACAACAGAAGTTGATGTACTGTGCCTGTCTGAACATCATATAACTACACAAATGGAAAATGGAAATATTAATGGGTATAAACTAGCAACTTATTTTTGTAGAGACAATATGGAGAAAGGAGGAGCTGCCATTTATGTTAAGGGGGAACATAGTTTTAAAAACAGAGAAACCGCAAAATTCTGTGTAGAACAGCACATTGAAGTATGCGCTTGTGAGCTTAAATTGGACAGTGGTAAATTCATAATTGTGACTGTGTATAGGTCCCCACTTGGAAATTTTCAAATGTTTCTTACAAACCTAGATCTCTTGCTGTGTTATCTGTCAGAAAAGGGAAAACACATTATCATTTGTGGAGATTTTAACGTAGATTTTCTTAAACACTCAAGCAAGAAGAACGACCTTGAACTATTACTTTGCTCTTACAATCTGACATCAGTCATTGATCTTCCTACTCGTATTGTACAAGACAGTAGCACCCTGATAGATAACATTTTCATAGACCAAGATAAATTAAAAGAAGTAAGCACCTATCCTATTAAGAACGGGCTTTCTGATCACGATGCACAGCTACTTTCAATTCATGACTTTGCTCCATACAGTAATGTGAAAACAAACAAACAAAATAATACGCCCAATTAACCATATAACAATTCAACAATTTAAGGAAAGCTTGAAAAGGGTAGACTGGGAGGATGTTTATCGGGAACCTGATGCAAATGTTAAATTTAACTTATTCCATGATAAACTTGTGGGCATATTTGAAAACAGTTTTCCTAAGAAATTAGTGAATCATAATTCAAATAAACTTGATAAAAAACCATGGCTGACTAAAGGGATTAAAATTTCTTGTAGCCGGAAATGGGAACTATACCAAGACACTAGAATAAGTCGAGATGAAGAAAAGCTCAACCATTATAAGAAATATTGTAATATATTAAGGAAAGTTATAAAAAAATCCAGAAGTATGTGTATCAAGTCTGAGATTAGCACCTCTGTTGACAAAACAATATGGAATATAGTTAAAAGGGAAACAGAGCAACCAAGGTCACAGGACAACAGTATTACTGTTAAGCACAATGAAAAGCTTATAAATGAAAAATCACTGGTTGAAAATATTTTTAATAATCATTTTATAAATGTAGTGGAAAATATAGGCACCAGCTGCTCACCAGATAGGGCAGAACTCCATATGAAAGAGGCATTCCCGGTGCAAACAAATGAAATTGAAATCCTACCCACCTCACCGTCTGAAATTAAGAAAAAAATAAATTCACTTAAGAATAAAAACTCACATAGAACTGATGGTATCTCCAATAGAATACTAAAATCTTGTCCACACCTGATAAGTCGAGTTCTTAGCCACATATGTAATAGCTCATTGAATCAGGGAATATTTTCTGACAGATTGAAATAGGCCATAGTTAAACCCTTGTATAAAAAAGGTGACAAGACAGACGTCAACAATTATCGTCCTATTTCGCTTCTGACATCCTTCTCAAAAGTGTTTGGAAAAGTTATGTACTCAAGAGTAACTTTACACATTAGTGGGAATAACGTTTCAACAAAATGTCAGTTCGGTTTTCAGAAAGGTGTTTCAACAGATAGTGCTATACACGCTTTCACTGATCAAATTTTAAATGCTCTGGATAGTAGAACATCACCAATTGGGATTTTCTGTGATCTCTCTAAGGCTTTTGATTGTGTGGGTCATGAAATCCTCTTAGATAAGCTGAAGTACTATGGAATGAATGGTTCAGTACACAGACGGTTCACTTCATATTTAACTGGTAGAATGCAGAAGGTTGAAACAGTAAACCCACATAGTACACAAAGGGCAGCAGATTATTCAGACTGGGGATGTATCAAGAATGGGGTACCACAGGGTTCTGTCTTGGGGAATTTATTGTTTTTAATATATGTTAATGACTTGCCTAATTATATTCATGAAGATGCAAACTTGGTCCTCTTTGCAGATGACACAAGTATTGTAATCAAGCCTAAAAAGCAAGAATCAGCTGAGGAAAATGCAAATAATGTTTTTCAAAGAGTTATTAGGTGGTTTTCCGCAAATGGACTTTCATTGAACTTTGGAAAAACACTGCACATACAGTTCAGTACAGGGAAAGGCATACCACCGGAAATAAATATAGAGTGTGGGGGAAAATCTTTAGCTAAAGCAGATCGTTCAAAATTTCTGGGTGTCTGTATTGATCAGAATTTAAAGTGGAAGACACACATTGACAATCTACTGAAACGATTGAGCTCAGCTACCTATGCTATTAGTGTCATTGCAAATTTTGGAGACAAGCACATCAGTAAGTTAGCTTACCACGCATATTTTCATTCGTTGCTTTCTTACAGAATCATCTTTTGGGGCAATTCATCACTAAGAAAGAAGGTATTTATTGCACAAAAACACGTGTTATCAGAATAATGTCTGGGGCTCATCCAAGATCATCTCGTAGACAATTATTTAAAGAATTAGGGATATTGCCAGTAGCTTCACAATATATATACAGCCTAATGAAATTTGTTGTTAGTAACCCAGATCACTTCAGAATTAATAGCACACTCCACAGCTACAATACTAGGAGACAGGGTGACCTTCACTACCGTTCATTGAATTTGACATTGGCACAAAAGGGGGTCAATTCTACTGCCACAAAGATTTTTGGTCAATTGCTAAACAATATCAAAAGTCTGACAGACAAACAATCGGCATTCAAAAGTAAGTTAAGAGAATTCCTGAATGACAACTCCTTCTCCTCCATAGATGAATTTTTTGACATAGGCCAAAGAAATACAGTAAGCTTTAACAATTGTACCGTATATAAGACTAACAATGATTACTTGGGATAAATGAATCTTGTGTACCTTGACACGTTCCACATCATTACGAAAGAATCGTGTTCATGACCCATGGAACACGTAATATAACTAACTAAAACAGAATCTCCCTGATGAGTGGTATGAAACATGTACCACAATTTCTGCACCACATTGATTATTTTTAAACACCATTGAAATAAGGTATTTCAAAACATAAAGCAAACGAAGGAGCTAGCTAAACAAAAACATTTATCAAATTCCGAACATTCGGTGTTCAGTAAGGTGCATGTGGTGTCCAATCTGCACCAAAAATCCATTGAATGTAGAATCTGCTTTCTGGCCATACAACCAGATGACCCTGCGGTAAACAACAAACACATAACCACATTTAATGATTCAAGTATATTAACCCACTGTGAAATTGATGAATGTATGTGATAAGGGTAACAATCAAAAGAAGCACCTAGCAAAACAATGAAGTTTTTCGTAATAACTCCAACACTCAAGATGCTCGGAGTGGAGGTTCCCATTCAACAAAATCACACTCGATGTTTGAACAAACATAGCAGTCATGAAACGGAATCTCCCTGTAGAGAGGGAACAAACATGTACCACAATTTGTGCAGCACACTGATTATTTTTAGTGAACATTGGAATAAGATTTTTTAAAATATAAAGCAAATGAAGGAGATACCTAAACAAGAAGATTTATCAAATTCTAGACATTAGTTATTCAGTAAAGAGCATGTGGTGTCCAATTTGCACCAAAAACCCATTGAATGGAGAATCTGCATTCTGGCCATACAACCAGATGACCCTGCTGTAAACAACAAACTCTTAACCACATTTCATGATTCAAATACATTACTCCACTGTGAAATTGATGAATGTAAGTGAGAAGGGTTAACAATCAAAAGAAGCAATTAGCATATCGTCGGATTGTAGATTATTCAAACTTATTTGTTCATAGACTTTCCATTTGGCGTTTGTTTGCTTTCAGGTAACGATTGTTTAAATTCACGTAGCTCGTTAGATTACATCCATTGTAGGTTCATTATCTTACTGATTTAAGAATATAGTTTGTTGTATTAAGAGATCATTGTTTAAATTTTATTACTGTACATTGCCATGAGTACTAAGTGTGGAAGCTGCCGTAAGGAGATAGAATCGGGTGTGGTATGTGGAGGATGTGGGGGTGTTTTTCATTGGGGCTCATGTAGCGGGAAATTTGACGAGATTATGCTTTTGGCTCTTCCATGGAACTGTAGGTTCTGTAGTATAGAAAAAAGATTCGTACAACAGGAGGAAAAGATGTGTGCCCTTCAGGCTGAACTAGATTCGGTAAAAACTGAATTAACTAAGTTAAAGGGGGAAAAAGCCTGCGGGAAATGGGAATTGGTAACAAGGAAATCGCAAAAAGGGACCAGCCATGTAGATGTTGTCGAAGTTCCAGTTATGAATAAATTCTCCTTGTTACCTGGAGTAGGAAGGGAGGAGCCAAAAACAGGAGTAGTTGAAAGTAGGGTGCAGCAGACTACTAAAATTGGTAACAGCATTAGGTCGGGAAAATCTAGTAATAGGAAAAGAAAAGTCTTGCTGCCAGGGAGGGGTGTAGGCCAACTAGTGCAGGAGAAATTAGGAGCAGATTACCAGGTCACGAGTTTGTTTAAGCCAAGTGATAGGCTTAGCCAGGTGATAGCAGAAATAGGACCACTCTGTAGGGACTTTGACAAGAATGATGAGGTGATAGTAATAGGTGGGGCAGGAAACAGCCTGGCTAAGGATAGGAATTATGATATTAAGAGTGACCTGGATAAAATATGAGCTGCAACAGGATGTGCGAATGTGGGTTTTGTTGAGGTATTGCAGCGTTACGATCAGCACTCGGTTAACCCTTCTGTGTGGCGAGTTAACAGAGAGTTGTGCGAGCAGCTGCTGGACGGTGCAAAAACACACATTTATACAGTGCCTGTTGGTAGCATTGGGAGATGGGGATACACTCGACATGGCCTGCACCTAAATAGTCTAGGGAAGGATAGATTAGCTGATTTAATTGTAGGTCGTCTAAAGGGGGCCACTAGCACTCAAGGCAAAACCCCTGTGACCCAAAAGGGCATAGGAGCACCTTTTTTTAGGTTGAACAAAATGTCCAGACGGGCAGCTCTTAAAGGTAAAAAAAATAAATGGTTCGAATAAAGGTAGAGGAAACAGTTATGTTAATATATTTCACCAAAATATCAGGGGATTAAGGAACAAAACAGACGAACTAATAATTTGTTTTGAGAATATTAAAAATACAACAGAAGTTGATGTACTGTGCCTGTCTGAACATCATATAACTACACAAATGGAAAATGGAAATATTAATGGGTATAAACTAGCAACTTATTTTTGTAGAGACAATATGGAGAAAGGAGGAGCTGCCATTTATGTTAAGGGGGAACATAGTTTTAAAAACAGAGAAACCGCAAAATTCTGTGTAGAACAGCACATTGAAGTATGCGCTTGTGAGCTTAAATTGGACAGTGGTAAATTCATAATTGTGACTGTGTATAGGTCCCCACTTGGAAATTTTCAAATGTTTCTTAAAAACCTAGATCTCTTGCTGTGTTATCTGTCAGAAAAGGGAAAACACATTATCATTTGTGGAGATTTTAACGTAGATTTTCTTAAACACTCAAGCAAGAAGAACGACCTTGAACTATTACTTTGCTCTTACAATCTGACATCAGTCATTGATCTTCCTACTCGTATTGTACAAGACAGTAGCACCCTGATAGATAACATTTTCATAGACCAAGATAAATTAAAAGAAGTAAGCACCTATCCTATTAAGAACGGGCTTTCTGATCACGATGCACAGCTACTTTCAATTCATGACTTTGCTCCATACAGTAATGTGAAAACAAACAAACAAAATAATACGCCCAATTAACCATATAACAATTCAACAATTTAAGGAAAGCTTGAAAAGGGTAGACTGGGAGGATGTTTATCGGGAACCTGATGCAAATGTTAAATTTAACTTATTCCATGATAAACTTGTGGGCATATTTGAAAACAGTTTTCCTAAGAAATTAGTGAATCATAATTCAAATAAACTTGATAAAAAACCATGGCTGACTAAAGGGATTAAAATTTCTTGTAGCCGGAAATGGGAACTATACCAAGACACTAGAATAAGTCGAGATGAAGAAAAGCTCAACCATTATAAGAAATATTGTAATATATTAAGGAAAGTTATAAAAAAATCCAGAAGTATGTGTATCAAGTCTGAGATTAGCACCTCTGATGACAAAACAATATGGAATATAGTTAAAAGGGAAACAGAGCAACCAAGGTCACAGGACAACAGTATTACTGTTAAGCACAATGAAAAGCTTATAAATGAAAAATCACTGGTTGAAAATATTTTTAATAATCATTTTATAAATGTAGTGGAAAATATAGGCACCAGCTGCTCACCAGATAGGGCAGAACTCCATATGAAAGAGGCATTCCCGGTGCAAACAAATGAAATTGAAATCCTACCCACCTCACCGTCTGAAATTAAGAAAAAAATAAATTCACTTAAGAATAAAAACTCACATAGAACTGATGGTATCTCCAATAGAATACTAAAATCTCGTCCACACCTGATAAGTCGAGTTCTTAGCCACATATGTAATAGCTCATTGAATCAGGGAATATTTCCTGACAGATTGAAATAGGCCATAGTTAAACCCTTGTATAAAAAAGGTGACAAGACAGACGTCAACAATTATCGTCCTATTTCGCTTCTGACATCCTTCTCAAAAGTGTTTGGAAAAGTTATGTACTCAAGAGTAACTTTACACATTAGTGGGAATAACGTTTCAACAAAATGTCAGTTCGGTTTTCAGAAAGGTGTTTCAACAGATAGTGCTATACACGCTTTCACTGATCAAATTTTAAATGCTCTGGATAGTAGAACATCACCAATTGGGATTTTCTGTGATCTCTCTAAGGCTTTTGATTGTGTGGGACATGAAATCCTCTTAGATAAGCTGAAGTACTATGGAATGAATGGTTCAGTACACAGACGGTTCACTTCATATTTAACTGGTAGAATGCAGAAGGTTGAAACAGTAAACCCACATAGTACACAAAGGGCAGCAGATTATTCAGACTGGGGATGTATCAAGAATGGGGTACCACAGGGTTCTGTCTTGGGGAATTTATTGTTTTTAATATATGTTAATGACTTGCCTAATTATATTCATGAAGATGCAAACTTGGTCCTCTTTGCAGATGACACAAGTATTGTAATCAAGCCTAAAAAGCAAGAATCAGCTGAGGAAAATGCAAATAATGTTTTTCAAAGAGTTATTAGGTGGTTTTCCGCAAATGGACTTTCATTGAACTTTGGAAAAACACTGCACATACAGTTCAGTACAGGGAAAGGCATACCACCGGAAATAAATATAGAGTGTGGGGGAAAATCTTTAGCTAAAGCAGATCGTTCAAAATTTCTGGGTGTCTGTATTGATCAGAATTTAAAGTGGAAGACACACATTGACAATCTACTGAAACGATTGAGCTCAGCTACCTATGCTATTAGTGTCATTGCAAATTTTGGAGACAAGCACATCAGTAAGTTAGCTTACCACGCATATTTTCATTCGTTGCTTTCTTACAGAATCATCTTTTGGGGCAATTCATCACTAAGAAAGAAGGTATTTATTGCACAAAAACACGTGTTATCAGAATAATGTCTGGGGCTCATCCAAGATCATCTCGTAGACAATTATTTAAAGAATTAGGGATATTGCCAGTAGCTTCACAATATATATACAGCCTAATGAAATTTGTTGTTAGTAACCCAGATCACTTCAGAATTAATAGCACACTCCACAGCTACAATACTAGGAGACAGGGTGACCTTCACTACCGTTCATTGAATTTGACATTGGCACAAAAGGGGGTCAATTCTACTGCCACAAAGATTTTTGGTCAATTGCTAAACAATATCAAAAGTCTGACAGACAAACAATCGGCATTCAAAAGTAAGTTAAGAGAATTCCTGAATGACAACTCCTTCTCCTCCATAGATGAATTTTTTGACATAGGCCAAAGAAATACAGTAAGCTTTAACAATTGTACCGTATATAAGACTAACAATGATTACTTGGGATAAATGAATCTTGTGTACCTTGACACGTTCCACATCATTACGAAAGAATCGTGTTCATGACCCATGGAACACGTAATATAACTAACTAAAACAGAATCTCCCTGATGAGTGGTATGAAACATGTACCACAATTTCTGCACCACATTGATTATTTTTAAACACCATTGAAATAAGGTATTTCAAAACATAAAGCAAACGAAGGAGCTAGCTAAACAAAAACATTTATCAAATTCCGAACATTCGGTGTTCAGTAAGGTGCATGTGGTGTCCAATCTGCACCAAAAATCCATTGAATGTAGAATCTGCTTTCTGGCCATACAACCAGATGACCCTGCGGTAAACAACAAACACATAACCACATTTAATGATTCAAGTATATTAACCCACTGTGAAATTGATGAATGTATGTGATAAGGGTAACAATCAAAAGAAGCACCTAGCAAAACAATGAAGTTTTTCGTAATAACTCCAACACTCAAGATGCTCGGAGTGGAGGTTCCCATTCAACAAAATCACACTCGATGTTTGAACAAACATAGCAGTCATGAAACGGAATCTCCCTGTAGAGAGGGAACAAACATGTACCACAATTTGTGCAGCACACTGATTATTTTTAGTGAACATTGGAATAAGATTTTTTAAAATATAAAGCAAATGAAGGAGATACCTAAACAAGAAGATTTATCAAATTCTAGACATTAGTTATTCAGTAAAGAGCATGTGGTGTCCAATTTGCACCAAAAACCCATTGAATGGAGAATCTGCATTCTGGCCATACAACCAGATGACCCTGCTGTAAACAACAAACTCTTAACCACATTTCATGATTCAAATACATTACTCCACTGTGAAATTGATGAATGTAAGTGAGAAGGGTTAACAATCAAAAGAAGCAATTAGCATATCGTCGGATTGTAGATTATTCAAACTTATTTGTTCATAGACTTTCCATTTAGCGTTTGTTTACTTTCAGGTAACGATTGTTTAAATTCACGTAGCTCGTTAGATTACATCCATTGTAGGTTCATTATCTTACTGATTTAAGAATATAGTTTGTTGTATTAAGAGATCATTGTTTAAATTTTATTACTGTACAATGCCATGAGTACTAAGTGTGGAAGCTGCCGTAAGGAGATAGAATCGGGTGTGGTATGTGGAGGATGTGGGGGTGTTTTTCATTGGGGCTCATGTAGCGGGAAATTTGACGAGATTATGCTTTTGGCTCTTCCATGGAACTGTAGGTTCTGTAGTATAGAAAAAAGATTCGTACAACAGGAGGAAAAGATGTGTGCCCTTCAGGCTGAACTAGATTCGGTAAAAACTGAATTAACTAAGTTAAAGGGGGAAAAAGCCTGCGGGAAATGGGAATTGGTAACAAGGAAATCGCAAAAAGGGACCAGCCATGTAGATGTTGTCGAAGTTTCAGTTATGAATAAATTCTCCTTGTTACCTGGAGTAGGAAGGGAGGAGCCAAAAACAGGAGTAGTTGAAAGTAGGGTGCAGCAGACTACTAAAATTGGTAACAGCATTAGGTCGGGAAAATCTAGTAATAGGAAAAGAAAAGTCTTGCTGCCAGGGAGGGGTGTAGACCAACTAGTGCAGGAGAAATTAGGAGCAGATTACCAGGTCACGAGTTTGTTTAAGCCAAGTGCTAGGCTTAGCCAGGTGATAGCAGAAATAGGACCACTCTGTAGGGACTTTGACAAGAATGATGAGGTGATAGTAATAGGTGGGGCAGGAAACAGCCTGGCTAAGGATAGGAATTATGATATTAAGAGTGACCTGGATAAAATATGAGCTGCAACAGGATGTGCGAATGTGGGTTTTGTTGAGGTATTGCAGCGTTACGATCAGCACTCGGTTAACCCTTCTGTGTGGCGAGTTAACAGAGAGTTGTGCGAGCAGCTGCTGGACGGTGCAAAAACACACATTTATACAGTGCCTGTTGGTAGCATTGGGAGATGGGGATGCACTCGACATGGCCTGCACCTAAATAGTCTAGGGAAGGATAGATTAGCTGATTTAATTGTAGGTCGTCTAAAGGGGGCCACTAGCACTCAAGGCAAAACCCCTGTGACCCAAAAGGGCATAGGAGCACCTTTTTTTAGGTTGAACAAAATGTCCAGACGGGCAGCTCTTAAAGGTAAAAAAAATAAATGGTTCGAATAAAGGTAGAGGAAACAGTTATGTTAATATATTTCACCAAAATATCAGGGGATTAAGGAACAAAACAGACGAACTAATAATTTGTTTTGAGAATATTAAAAATACAACAGAAGTTGATGTACTGTGCCTGTCTGAACATCATATAACTACACAAATGGAAAATGGAAATATTAATGGGTATAAACTAGCAACTTATTTTTGTAGAGACAATATGGAGAAAGGAGGAGCTGCCATTTATGTTAAGGGGGAACATAGTTTTAAAAACAGAGAAACCGCAAAATTCTGTGTAGAACAGCACATTGAAGTATGCGCTTGTGAGCTTAAATTGGACAGTGGTAAATTCATAATTGTGACTGTGTATAGGTCCCCACTTGGAAATTTTCAAATGTTTCTTAAAAACCTAGATCTCTTGCTGTGTTATCTGTCAGAAAAGGGAAAACACATTATCATTTGTGGAGATTTTAACGTAGATTTTCTTAAACACTCAAGCAAGAAGAACGACCTTGAACTATTACTTTGCTCTTACAATCTGACATCAGTCATTGATCTTCCTACTCGTATTGTACAAGACAGTAGCACCCTGATAGATAACATTTTCATAGACCAAGATAAATTAAAAGAAGTAAGCACCTATCCTATTAAGAACGGGCTTTCTGATCACGATGCACAGCTACTTTCAATTCATGACTTTGCTCCATACAGTAATGTGAAAAAAAAACAAACAAAATAATACGCCCAATTAACCATATAACAATTCAACAATTTAAGGAAAGCTTGAAAAGGGTAGACTGGGAGGATGTTTATCGGGAACCTGATGCAAATGTTAAATTTAACTTATTCCATGATAAACTTGTGGGCATATTTGAAAACAGTTTTCCTAAGAAATTAGTGAATCATAATTCAAATAAACTTGATAAAAAACCATGGCTGACTAAAGGGATTAAAATTTCTTGTAGCCGGAAATGGGAACTATACCAAGACACTAGAATAAGTCGAGATGAAGAAAAGCTCAACAATTATAAGAAATGTTGTAATATATTAAGGAAAGTTATAAAAAAATCCAGAAGTATGTGTATCAAGTCTGAGATTAGCACCTCTGATGACAAAACAATATGGAATATAGTTAAAAGGGAAACAGGGCAACCAAGGTCACAGGACAACAGTATTACTGTTAAGCACAATGAAAAGCTTATAAATGAAAAATCACTGGTTGAAAATAGTTTTAATAATCATTTTATAAATGTAGTGGAAAATATAGGCACCAGCTGCTCACCAGATAGTGCAGAACTCCATATGAAAGAGGCATTCCCAGTGCAAACAAATGAAATTGAAATCCTACCCATCTCACCGTCTGAAATTAAGAAAAAAATAAATTCACTTAAGAATAAAAACTCACATAGAACTGATGGTATCTCCAATAGAATACTAAAATCTTGTCCACACCTGATAAGTCGAGTTCTTAGCCACATATGTAATAGCTCATTGAATCAGGGAATATTTCCTGACAGATTGAAATAGGCCATAGTTAAACCCTTGTATAAAAAAAGTGACAAGACAGACGTCAACAATTATCGTCCTATTTCGCTTCTGACATCCTTCTCAAAAGTCTTTGGAAAAGTAATGTACTCAAGAGTAACTTTACACATTAGTGGGAATAACGTTTCAACAAAATGTCAGTTCGGTTTTCAGAAAGGTGTTTCAACAGATAGTGCTATACACACTTTCACTGATCAAATTTTAAATGCTCTGGATAGTAGAACATCACCAATTGGGATTTTCTGTGATCTCTCTAAGGCTTTTGATTGTGTGGGTCATGAAATCCTCTTAGATAAGCTGAAGTACTATGGAATGAATAGTTCAGTACACAGACGGTTCACTTCATATTTAACTGGTAGAATGCAGAAGGTTGAAACAGTAAACCCACATAGTACACAAAGGGCAGCAGATTATTCAGACTGGGGATGTATCAAGAATGGGGTACCACAGGGTTCTGTCTTGGGGAATTTATTGTTTTTAATATATGTTGCAAATAATGTTTTTCAAAGAGTTATTAGGTGGTTTTCCGCAAATGGACTTTCATTGAACTTTGGAAAAACACAGTTCAGTACAGGGAAAGGCATACCACCAGAAATAAATATAGAGTGTGGGGGAAAATCTTTAGCTAAAGCAGATCGTTCAAAATTTCTGGGTGTCTGTATTGATCAGAATTTAAAGTGGAAGACACACATTGACAATCTACTGAAACGATTGAGCTCAGCTACCTATGCTATTAGTGTCATTGCAAATTTTGGAGACAAGCACATCAGTAAGTTAGCTTACCACGCATATTTTCATTCGTTGCTTTCTTACAGAATCATCTTTTGGGGCAATTCATCACTAAGAAAGAAGGTATTTATTGCACAAAAACACGTGTTATCAGAATAATGTCTGGGGCTCATCCAAGATCATCTCGTAGACAATTATTTAAAGAATTAGGGATATTGCCAGTAGCTTCACAATATATATACAGCCTAATGAAATTTGTTGTTAGTAACCCAGATCACTTCAGAATTAATAGCACACTCCACAGCTACAATACTAGGAGACAGGGTGACCTTCACTACCGTTCATTGAATTTGACATTGGCACAAAAGGGGGTCAATTATACTGCCACAAAGATTTTTGGTCAATTGCTAAACAATATCAAAAGTCTGACAGACAAACAATCGGCATTCAAAAGTAAGTTAAGGGAATTCCTGAATGACAACTCCTTCTCCTCCATAGATGAATTTTTAGACATAGACCAAAGAAATACAGTAAGCTTTAACAATTGTACCGTATATAAGACTAACAATGATTACTTGGGATAAATGAATCTTGTGTACTTTGATACGTTCCACATCATTACGAAAGAATCGTGTTCATGATCCATGGAACAAGTAATATAACTAACTAAAACAGAATCTCCCTGATGAGAGGTACGAAACATGTACCACAATTTCTGCACCACATTGATTATTTTTAAACACCATTCAAATAAGATATTTAAAAATATAAAGCAAATGAAGGAGCTAGCTAAACAAGAACATTTATCAAAGTCCGAACATTCGTTATTCAGTAAAATGCATGTGGTGTCCAATCTGCACCAAAAACCCATTAATGGAGAATCTGTTTTCTGGCCATACAACAAGATGACCCTGCTCTATACAACAAACATTTACACACATTTAACGATTCAAATACATTACCCCACTGCGAAATACATGAATATAAGTTATAAGGGTAACAATCCAATGAAGGTCCTAGCAAAAGAAACAGGACTTTCCTAATAACTCCGATACTCAGGATGCTCTGAGTGGTGGTTCCCATCCAACAAAATCACACTCGATGTTTGAACAAACATAGCAGTCACGAAACAGAATCTCTCTGCTGAGAGGGAAGAAACATGTACTACAATTTGTGCAGCACATTGATTATTTTTAATGACCACTGCAATAAGATTTTTGAAAATATAAAGCAAATTAAGGAGATACCTAAAAACGAAGATATATCAAATTCCGAACATCTGTTATTGAGTAAAGTGCATGTGGTGTCTAATCTGCACCAAAAACCCATTTAATGGAGAATCTGCTTTCTGGCCTTACAACCAGATGACCCTGCTGTAAACAACAAACATTTACCCACATTTCACGATTCAAATAAATTACTCCACTGTGAAATCAATGAATATAGGTGATAAAAGTATCAATCAAAGGAAGCACCTAGCAAAACAATGAAGTCTTTCCTAATAATTCGATGGTCAAAATACTCGGAGTGGTGGTTCCCATCCAACAAAATCACACTTGATGTTTGAACAAACATAGCAGTCATGAAACGGAATATCCCTGATGAGAGGTACGAAACATGTACTACAATTTGTGCACCGCAATGTTTATTTTTAGTGACCATTGAAATAAGATTTTTAAAAATATAAAGCAAATGAAGGAGATACCAAAACAAGAAGATTTATCAAATTCCGAATATTCGGTGTTCAGTAAGGTGCATGTGGTGTAAAATATCACCAAAAACCCATTGAATGGACAATCTGCTTTCTGGCCATACAACCAGATGACCCTGCTGTAAACAACAACCATTTACCCACATTTCACGATTCAAATAAATTACTCCACTGTGAAATTGATGAATATAAGTGATAAAGGTATTAATCAAAGGAAGAAACTAGCAAAAGAAAAAAAGTCTTTCTAATAACTCCAATCGTCAGAACGTTCGGAGATGTGATTCACATCCAACAAAATCACACTCGATGTTTGAACAAACGTAGCAGTCATGAAACGGAATCTCCCTGATGAGAGGGAATAAACATGTACTATAATTTGTGCAGCACATTGTCTACTTTTTGTGACCATTGAAATAAGATTTTTAAAAATATAAAGCAAATGAAGGAAATATCAAAACGACAAGATTTATCAAATTCTCAACATCCGGTGTCCAGTAAGGTGCATGTGGTGTCCAATATGCACCATGACCCTGCTGTAAACAAAAAACACATAACCTCATTTCACGATTCAAATATATTATTCCACTGTGAAATTGATGAATATATGTGATAAGGGGAAGAATCAAAATAAGCACCTAGCAAAACAATGAAGTCTGACTAAAAGCTCTAATACTCAGGATGCTCGGAGTGATACTTCCCATCAAACAAAATCACACTCTATGGAAGAACAAGCATAGCAGTCATGAAACGAATCTCCTTGCTGAGAGGGAATAAACATGTCCCACAATTTGTGCAGCACATTGATTACTTTTTGGGACCATTGGAATAGCATTTTTACAAATATAAAGAAAATGAAGGAGATACCTAAACAAGAAGATTTATCAAATTCCGTACAGCCATTATTCAGTAAGGTGCATGTGGTGTCCAATCTGCAAAAAAAACCCATTGAGTGGAAAATCTGCTTTCTGGCCATACAACCAGATGATGCTGCTGTAAACAACAAACACATAACCACATTTCACGACTCAAATATATTAATCCACTGTGAAATTTATGAATATATGTCATAAGGGTAACAATCAAAACAAGCACCTAGCAAAACAATGAAATCGTTCCTAATAACTCCAATACTCGGGATGTTCGGAGTGGTGGTTCAAATCCAACAAAATCACACTCGATTTTTGAACAAACACAGCAGTCCTGAAACAGAATGTCCCTGTTGAGAGGGAAGAAACATGTACCACAATGTGTGCAGCACATTGATAATTTTTAGTGACCATTGCAATAAGATTTTTAAAAATATAAAGCAAATGAAGAAGATACCTAAAAACGAAGATATATCAAAATCCGAACATTCGTTATCCAGTAAAGTGCATGTGGAGTCCAATCAGCACCAATAGACCATTCAATAGAGAATCTGCTTTCTGGCCATACAACCAGATGACCCTGCTGTAAACAACAAACATTTACGAACATTTCACGAAAGAAATACATTACTCCACTGTGAAATTGATGAATATAAGTGATAAAGGTAACAATCAAAAGAAGCAATTAGCATAACAATTAAGTCTTTCCTAATAACACCAATAGTCAGAATGCTCGGAGTGCTGGTTCCCATCCAACAAATTCACACTCAATGTTTGAACAAACATAGCAGTCATAAAACAGATTCTCCCTGTTGAGAGGGAAGAAACATGTATCATAAGTTGTGCAGCACATTGATTATTTTTAGTGACCATTGCAATACGATTTTTACAAATATAAAGCAAATGAAGGAGATACCTAAACAAGAAGATTTATCAAATTCAGAACATTAGATATTCAGTAAAGTGCACGTGGTGTCCAATCTGCAGCAAAAACGCATTGAATGGAGAATCTGCTTTCTGGCCATGCAACCAGATGACCCTACTGTAAACACCAAACTCTTAACCACATTTCACGATTCAAATACATTACTCAACAGTGAAATCGATGAATATAAGTGATAAGGGTAACAATGCAAACCAGCACCTAGTAAAAAGAAGTCTTTCCTAATAAATCCAATACTCAGGATGCTCGGAGTGGTTGTTCGCATCCAACAAAATCACACTCGATGGTAAAACAAACATAGCAATCATGAAACGGAATCTCCCTGTTGAGAGGGAAGAAACTTGTACTACAATTTGTGCAGCACATTGTATATTTTTAGGGACCATTGAAATAAGATTTTTTAAAATATAAAGTAAATGAAGGAAATACCAAAACAAGGAGATTTATCAAATTCCGAACAGCCATTACTCAGTAAGGTGCATGTTGTGTCCAATCTGCACCAAAACACATAGAATGGAGAATCTGCTTTGTGGCCATACAACCAGATGACCCTGCTGTAAACAAAAAGCACATAACTACATTTAATGATTCTAATATATTAACATACTGTGAAATTGATGAATATAAGTGATAAGGATGACAATCAAGAGAAGCACCTAGCAAAATAATGAAGTCGTTCCTATTAACTGCAACACTCAAGATGCTCGGAGTGGTGGTTTCCATCCAATAAATATCACACTCGATGCTAGAACAAACATTAGCAGTCATTAAACGGAATCACACTACTGAGACGGAAGGAACATGTACCACAATTTGTGCAGGACATTGATTATTTTTAGTGACCATTGCAATACGATTTTTAAAAATATAAAGCAAATCAAAGAGCTACCTAAACAAGAGGATTTATCAAATTCTGAACATTTGTTATTCATTAAAGAGCATGTGGTGTCCAATCTGCAGCAAAAACCAACTGAATTGAGAATTCTGCTTTCTGGCCAAACAACCAGTTGATGCTGATGTAAACAACAATCACTGAACCACATTTCATTAATCAAATACAATACTCCACTGTGAAATTGATGAATATAAGTGTTAAAGATAACAATCAAAAGAAGCATCTAGCAAAAGAACAAACTCTTTCCTAATAACTCAAATAGTCAGAATGCTCGGAGAGGTGGTTCCCATCCAACAATATCACACAGTAAGGTAGAACAAACACAGCAGTAATTAAACTGAATCTTCCTGTTGAGAGGGAAGAAACATGTACCACAATTTGAGCAGCACGTTGAATATTTCTAATGACCATTGCAAGAAGATTTTTAAAAATTTAAAGCAGTTGAAGGAGATACCAAAACAAGAAGATTTATTAATCTGCGAACATTCGTTATTCAGTAAAATGCATGTGTTGTGCAATCTGCACCAAAAACACATTGAATGGAGAATCTGCTTTCTGGCCATACAACCAGATGACCCTGCTGTAAACAACAAACATTTACCCACATTTCACAATGCAAATACATTACTCCACTGTGAAATTGATGAATATAAGTGATAAGAATAACAATTAAAAGAAATACCTAGCAAAAAAAAAAAAAAGGCTTTCCTAATAACTCCAATACTCAAGATCTCAGAGTGGTGGTTCCCATCCTACAAAAACACACTCGATGGCAGAACAAGGATAGCAGTCATGAAACGGAATCTCCCAGCTGAGAGGAAAGAAACATGTACCACAATTTATGCAGCATCATTGATTACTTTCAGTGACCATAGAATAACATTTTTTAAAATATAAAGGAAATAAAGGAAATACCGAAACTAGACGATTTATCAAATTCCGAACATTCATTATTCAGTAAGGGGCATATGGTTTCCAATCTGCACGAAAAACCCATTGAATGGAGAATTTGCTTTCTGGCCATACAAGCTGATGATGCTGATGTAAAGAACTACTTAACCACATTCCATGATTCAAATACGTTACTCCACTGTGAATTTTATGATTATAAATGTTAAGGGTAACAATCAAAAGCAGCACCTACCAGAAGAAAGAAGTCTTTCCTTATAACTCCAATAGTCAAAATGCTCGCAGTGGTGGTTCCCATCCAACAAAATCACACTTAATGGTTGAACAAACATAGCACTCATGAAACGGAATCTCCCTGCCCGGAGGGAAGAAACATGTACCACAATATGTGCAACACATTGATTACTTTTAGTGACCACTGGAATAAGATTTTTTAAAACATAAAGCAAATTAAGGAGATACCAAAACAAGAAGATTTATAAAATTCCGAACAACCCTTATTCAAAAAAGTGGATGTGGTGTCCCATCGGCACAAAAACCCATTGATAGTATAAAATGCTTTCTGGCAATACCACTAGATGACCCTGCTGTAATGAAGAAACTCTTAACCACATTTCACGATTCAAATACATTACTCCACTGTGAAATTGATGAATGTAAGTGATAAGGGTATCAATCAAAAGAAGCACCTAGCAAAAGAAAGAAGTCTTTCCTTATAACTCCAATAGTCAAGATGCTCGGAGTGGAAATACCTAAACAAGAAGATTTATCAAATTCCAAACATTCGTTATTCAGTAAAGAGGACTTGTGGTGTCCAATCTGCACCCTAAACCCATTGAATGGAGAATCTGCTTTCTCGCCACACAACGAAATGACACTGATGTAAACAACAAACATTTACCCTGCTGTAAACAACAAACACATAACCACATTTCACGATTCAAATATATATTAACCCACAGTGAAATTGATGAATATAAGTGACAAGTGTAACAATCAAAACAAGCACCTAGCAAAACAATGAAGTCATGTCATGGTTCAAATACATTACTCCACTGCGTATTTCATGAATATAAGTGACAAGGGTAACAATCAAAATAAGCACCTAGCAAAAGAAAGAAGTCATTCCTAATAACTACAATCTTCAAGATGCTCGGAGTGGTGGTTCCCATTCAATGAAATCACACTCGATGGTTGAACAAACATAGCAGTCATGAAACGGAATCTCCCTAATGAGAGGGAAGAAACATGTACTGCAATTTGTGCAGCACATTGATTATTTTTTGTGACCATTGAAATAAGATATTTAAAAATACAAAGCAAATGAAGGAGATACGAAAACAAGGAGATTTATCAAATTCCGAACATTCGGTGTTCAGTAAGGTGCATGTGGTGTCCAATGTGCACCAAAAACCCATTGAATGCAGAATCTGCTTTCTGACCATACAACCAAATGACTCTGCTCTAAACAACAAACTCTTAACCACATATCACAATTCAAATACATTACTCTACTGTGAAATTGATGAATATAAGTGATAAGGGTAACAATCAAAAGAAGCACCTAGCAAAAGAATGAAGTCTTTCCTTATAACTCCAATAGTCAAATTGCTCGCAGTGGTGGTTCCCATCCACCAAAATCACACTTGATGGTGGAACAAACATAGCAATCATGAAACGGAATCTCCCTCCAGAGAGGGAAGAACCTTGTACCACATCTTGACCAGCATTTTGATTATTTTAGCTACCATGGAATAAAATTTTTAAAAATATACAGCAAATGAAGGAGATACCAAAAAAGAAGATTTATCAAATTCCAAACATTCGGTGTTCAGTAAAATGCAAGTGGTGTCCAATCTGCACCAAAAACCCATTGAATGAAGAATCTGCTTTCTGGCCATACAAGCAGATGATGCTGATGTAAGGAACTACTTAACCACATTCCATGATTCAAATACATTACTTCACTGTGAATTTAATGATTATAAGTGTTAAGGGTAACAATCAAAAGAAGCACCCAGCAAAAGAAAGAAGTCTTTCCTTGTAACTCCAATATTCAAGATGCTTGGAGTGGTGGGTCCCATCCAACAAAATCACACTCAATGGTTGAACAAACATAGCACTCATGAAACGGAATCTCCCTGCTGAGAGGGTAGGACCATGTGGCACAAATTGTGCAGCAAATTGATTATTTATAATGAACATGGAATAATATTTTAAAAAAATAAATTAAATGAAGGAGATACCTAAACACGAAGATTTATCAAATTCCGAACATTCGTTAATCAGTAAGGGGCATGTGGTGTCCAATCTGCACCAAAAACCCATTGAATGGAGAATCTGCTTTCTGGCCATAAAACCAGATGACCCTGCTTTAAACAAAAAATACTTAACCATATATTGCAATTTAAATAAATTCTTCCACTGTGAATGTGATGAATTAAACTGATAAGAATTTCAATAAAAAGAAGCACCTACTGCTCTACCATCCACAGCCTCTTCCTCAGAATCCTTCAATACCTCAACACATGACTCAAGTTCCCTAACGTCATCCACTTCAACATTATCTCTCACATCATGAGCACAACCTCCTGCCTTGAATTCTACAACTCTATTATGCAGTATTTTTTTCTCATTCTCACTGACAGAAGCCTCCACATCATTCAGATGTCAATTTACTACAATTTTATCACAATACATTAATTCCATAAGTATCACAGGTGTCATTAGTATTATTAACATAGCAACAGCCCCCCACATCACCTCTTATAACATTTTCTTCCTCCGTAAACAAATTCTTCATTACATCTCCACAGATTCCTGAATACTAATGTGTCTACAATTATCTTTGCTTGTCCCCCTTCACTTATTTGTGCCAAAATTGTTTATCAAATGGTCTCTTACAACTTCCGGTGCCCTACTTGTATAATCATGACAGTAATAAACCTATATATTTATTATGTTTTAATCTACACAAAAGAACTTACCTAAAGTATAACGCAGAGCAAATATACATTGTTACAGCACTAGGACAAACAGCTCTATCTATATGCCCTACCACAGACTGTCAAAATCAGTTAACAGTTATGAACTTATGGGCCACAAATTATTTAACAAACTTCCACAAGCTACACAAAATTTATCATAGCAACATTACAAACAAACACTTTGTGACTTGTTAGTTGTAAGCCCATTTTACAATATAAAGGATTTCATGACCTGTGATATAAACACTGTAACGTTCTTAACAATTCTGTTCTTTTAAAGCATTTACTGTCATGTATTGTATTATGTGTATGACTTTGTCTATTGCTGTAATGGCTTAAAGACAATAAAATTATATTATTATTATTAACCACCTGTCTTTTTCCATAATTAGTATGTAGATGGCGTCAGTTACGGAAGTATTGAATATAGGAGTTCGCAAAAATAGTGTTATACAGTGTCAATCTTGCAAAAAGTGCACGAGACCTGTTAAAAGTGGCTTCGTCTGTGTCCAGTGTAACCATAACTTTAATTTTCGTTGGGGAAAGGTTGACCCTTCCCTGAGATGCGACGATAATTGTGCGACTATGTGGAACTGTGCAGATTGTAAACAAAAGGCTGTGTCCCTTAATGATCAAGAAATGTGTATGTGTGATGCAGCAAGGAAGACCAACAGTATCAAAAAGGAAAACCTATCATATATTACAATTATTGGACTCTTACAGGACGAATTAAAAAAACAGTACGAGAAATATGAATTAAATCCACACAAGTCAGAGCAATGCCGTGGTAAAACAAAAATCAAAGATGTGAAAATCGAGGCTTCATCCTCCGAAAATGATCTGTTGTTAATTATTGCTGAGCTATGAGAGGACACAAAAATCCTGAGTGATGAAAACAGAAGACTCAAGCTTAAATTGGAAGAGAGTGGTCATCAGGTATGTCTTCATATCTCTAAACCTATGGAAGGATTGCCTGAAAGTGAAGCTATGACTAAAACGGCTTACAACAGCCCTAGTAGTAGATGGGTAACTGTAAAATCGAAGGGGAGCGCTTACAAACATATTAACAATAAACATAGGCAGGACTTTGTGTTACCATTAAATAACAAATATAATTCGCTTCAAAACACAGATGACATAGAAATGGTATCAGCACACTCATCTGATAAGGTGGTGCATGACTCTCACAACTTAGCGAACAGCCAAGTAAGGTATAAGAAAAAATGCAAAATCAAGATTTATTCAGACAGTTACGCCAGAGGACTGGCAGCTATGTTAACAGAAAGCGGACCTCGTGTGATTAACGAGTTCGAAATAGAAGGTACCGTTAAATCAGGAGCTGGTTTACGAGATGTTTCAACATCAATCGAGAAAGAAAGCACAGTCCTCTCGGACAGAGACTTTGTAGTGGTAATGGCCGGAGCGAACGACGTCAGCACAAATGAAAGAAAGATTGCTACTTCGACACTGAAGGAGACTCTCGGAATGTTAACCCACACCAACGTGATTGTTGTTAATGTGCCACATTGACATGATTTGCCCCAGTGGTCATGTGTGAATAAGGAAGTGGAGCAGACAAACAAGGAGTACAAAGCTACCTGTAAGCACTTTTAAGAATGTTTCCTTAATTAACACCAGTAGTTGTAGCAGAGAATGGCGTACCAAGCATGGTCAACATTTCTGTTATCTAGGTAAACGTGTTTTAAGTGATACAATTATCGGAATAGTATTGGATAAGCTAGAGAAGGAAAAAAGACCAGTAATGTGTTTGGATTATGTTTCAACTGAGATGACAAAAAACTTGTATGCATAGACCAGGTTGGGTGTCCTAGTGACATAAGGACACAATCTGGTCAACTTTCATGCAGTAACAGTACGTCATGTCAACTAAGAGAATATGCAAAAAAAGAAATGCCTAAAGTAGAGTTCAAAATATGCTACCTCAATATTCAGGGCATGGCAGACAAAAACTTAATTGTCAACAAATTTTCAAATGAAAACGTGATAGACGTTCTATGTTTAAGTCAATATTGGTGTAAAGAGGATGAGCTTGGGTACAAAGTATTGGATGATTACACAGTACTTAGTTGCTGTTGCAGAAAACAGCACTTACGTGGTGGTGTAGGAATATATGCAAAAACACCTCTTGCACCAAACTGAGGCAGGATAGATCTCAATACCCTTTGTAATGAAATGCATTTTGAAATATCAGGTCTAGTAATTGAGAGCCTTAAGGTAATGGTAGTAGTAGCGTACAGGCCACCTAGTGGTGACCCCCATATCTTTCTGGAGGAACTTGAGGAACTCTTAATGTACATATGTATACCGAAATGGAAACAGTACAATGTTGTCATTGAGGGGATATCAATTCAAGTTTTGATGTCCTGCAGGACAGAAAAACTGTGACAGAGCTCAAAAATGTGATTCGACAATTTAACCTGTACTGTGTTAACTGCAAACCTACCAGAGGCTCATCCTGTCTAGACAATATATTTACAAATATTAAGAGAACTTGTATGTCCACTGATGTAATTAGTGTGGTGTCACCGCCAGACACCACACTTGCTGGGTGGTAGCCTTTAAATCGGCCGCGGTCCATTAGTATACGTCGGACACGCATGTCGCCACTATCAGTGATTGCAGACCGAGCGCCGCCACACGGCAGGTCTAGAGAGACTCCCTAGCACTCGCCCCAGTCGGCAGCCGACTTTGCTAGCGATGGATCACTGACTTGTACGCTCTCATTTGCCGAGACGATAGTTAGCATAGCCTTCAGCTACGTCATTTGCTACGATCTAGCAAGGCGCCAGTATCCGTACTATTGATATTGTGAATCATGTACCATAAAGAGTGATGTTCGTCATTAATGGATTAAAGTTAAGTATTCCACCAGCTACATCGGTTTTTCTCAATTCTAATTCCCTTGTCATGTTCCAGACCTCACGGCAGCCTGCGTGAGCTGAGACGAGTGCATTTCGGCCTGCTTTAGCAATACGGTGTTGGCTCTCCTGCCAACCACAACAATTAGTTTCCCTTTCTCAGACCACAATGCAGTATATCTTAGTCTTAATAATGTAACTTCGGACTGCACCAAACCAGAATCTACAACTGTGATTAGTAGACCAGTGAGCAGAGAGAGGATGGATAGGATTAATCAGGCCCTCACTTATTTCAGTTGGGACACATGTTTTATTAGGCTTCAACACTGTTCAGCTGATATTGTATTCACAAAGTTTTTCTCTGTCTTTTTAAATGTATTTGAAAATAACATCCCTCTAAAAAAATGTACTGTGAATATTAGTAGTAATTACAAGAAAAGGAAAACGAAGGAATGGTATACTCCACAGTTAGGGCAACTGAAAAATACTGTTATGCTGTATTCTAGTCTATACAAAACTGGTAAATCAGAACTGTATAAAGAACTGTATGATAAAGCTAAATGCAAGTATAGGAAGACAATAAATGAAGCAAAGAAACTGCATAACATAGTACACATTGAAAAATCTAACAATAAATGCAAGAAGGCCTGGAGGGTAATAAACTCCATTGCACACGCTAAACACAAAGAGGAAATTGCCATTACTCCAGAAGAATTTAATAAATATTGCAGTCAGTCCATTGAAGAAATTAGTAGTTCAATAATCAAACCACCTGAAAATGTACTTAGTATTATGGACAGCTGGTTTAAAAAGCTTCCCTCAGGCACCCTCACTTTCACAGGAGCCCAAATAACATCCTAAAAATAGTGAAAAATTTCAAACCTTCAGTTAGCGTTGATTTCTATGATATGTCATGAAATTTGTTGAAAGATGTTATTGATTGTGTGATTTATCCTTTAACCTTTTGTGTTAACAAATGCCTAGTTGAAAGTTCCCCGACATACTAAAAATTTCTAGAGTTGTGCCCATATACAAAAAAGGGGAAAAGAACTGTCCCGCTAGTTACAGACCTATATCCATAACCACAGTTTTAAAAAAAATAATTTAGAAATGATTATGTATGAACAAGTTAGTGCCTACTTGGGTAAACTAAATATAATTAGTGATAAACAGTTTGGATTTAGGAAAGGTAAATCCACAACGGATTCAATGGACTCCCTCGTAAAATTAGTCCTAGATGTGTTCGAGGCTAGGGACTATACCCAGGCTACATTTTGTGACCTGATCAGACCCTTTGACTGTGTATAGCACGACACTGTGCTCAATAAGCTAGTTTGCTATGGTTTCGATGACAACAGTATAAATATGTTCAGGTCTTTTCTAGAGAACCGTCAACAAGTTGTGTGCATTGGTAGGGAGAAATCAAATTTGGTTAATGTTAGGTACGGAGTGCCCCAAGGGTCGGTGCTTGGACCTTTACTGTTTGTACTAATGATTATTGACCTGCCATAATTCATAAATTCTCATACAATATTGTATGCTGATGACACAACTTTTCTACATAAAAGCTCTGATCTAGGTACACTGAAAACACTGACCGAAAATACCCTTGCTCAGTCCTCATTATGGTTCAAAGATAATGGCTTCTTCATAAATGAAAACAAAACCCAGACACTTTACTTTAGCCTCAAAGAGATTCCCAACTACCAGGAATTAGAAACTGTTAAATTTTTAGGTGTTACTACTGACAATAAATTGACGTGGGAAGCACACATTAAAAATATACTGGCTAGGCTTTCAAGAGTTATTTATCTAATTAGAAATTTACAAAGACATGTACCCAATGACTATGTGAGATCAGCATATTTTGCCTTCTTCCAAAGCATCATCTCTTATGGAGTTTTACTGTGGGGTAGTAGCTGTCATGTAAATGACATTTTACTTTTACAGAAGAAAATAACAACAGATTCTGATAAAACAGAACATTGTAAACCTCTGTTTATTAAATTGCAATGTCTTACAGTAGTAAACTTATTCATCTACAATGTTTTAATGTACATGAGAAACAATGTGTCTAATTTTGAGTTGAGAAATGATATTCATAGCCATAATACTAGAAACAGAACATCTGTAGACGTATCATATCATAGATTATCAAAACCGCATAACTCTTACCTAGTTCTTGAACTAAGGATGTTTAATAGATTAAGTGCTGACTTTAAAGAACTGCCTGTTAATATCTTTAAAGCTAAATTATACAAGCTACTAGTGAACAATCCATTTTATACCATTTATGAATTCTTTGAAGATGAAAATACTGTATTCTAACGTGTACCTATTTTATGTTAACCAAATTACATCAATATAGTAGTTTATATAGAAATATATGCTCTTGACTTTGCTATTGCTGTAATCAGCCGAACGACAATAAAATTATTATTATTATATGCCTACTTTGGTTTCTAATAGCCGGATTTCTGAAGTTATATCTGTTCGTCCCAAACTGACGGGCCCTCATCGGAATGGCTCGTAGTTTAACCACCCTTGCACAATCCCATCTTGTCTTCTCTCTGAATTTTCCCATTGTCTATTCCCGTTCCACCCATAATTATTTCTTGCCCTGTTCTCATTTCGTCTCCAGTTGCCCTTGTTTTCAGTATTGGAATTTCCCTGGCAGTTATAATGTTGATTTTGCTGATAATTTTGATTGTTCCCATTATAATTACTTCGATAATTTCCACTCTTTCATTTCATACCAAAATTGTCACTACTATTCACAATCAAGTCAACCGGGTGTAATTTTTCGACCCTGGAAAATTACGCACGTCAACACCTGGCCAAAATCCGCTAAAAGGAGTCACCACCGATTTCATTGCTACATTATCCCGAATCTCAGTTGTTTTTGTAATCGTGCTACCTCATTCTCATTGTCTTTAATTACGGCGTGACAACACTCCACATGATTCCCGACAGTCTTTACTTTTTCCACAACATTGTTTTCAAGTATTGACAATTTGCCATAGAAATTTTTCGTATCCAACTCCATTCTGGTAACCATTTCCCCCTCTGTAAGTTTAGAAATTTTTCGTATGCAACTCAATTCCGGTAATCATTACCCCCCTATCTAATTTTCCTTTAATTTGCAAATACTTCGAAATTTTTTACGGTTTCTTCCGCTTACCGTTTGATCGTTAGTTTGACTATATTGAGCGTAACTTCTACGTCGACACCCTATCTTCAATCTTATTTGCACGTTATTCTAAATTAATTTTCATTAATTCCATGTCAGATCTGATACCTTCACTTCCTTTAACGAATTGCTGAGCCACTTGGCTATTTTCTTTCGAAAGTTTTACTTCTACACGTTTTGCATTTGCTAACAATTCGAGACACTTTTATTTTCAATTACGTTCTTCAATTCAGATTTTTTTTTAAAAAAGTAATCGCAACATCGTGGATGTATCTAATTCTTCAACAACATTTTTTGATAACTCTATTCCTGTACTGGTACTAACCTCGCCACTTGCATTCGAATTTGCCTACCCAATCCCACCCAGCAACAAGATAGTATGTCATATCCTCCGTTAACGTCATTTTAAAGCAAGAAATTTTTAAACTTATTAACCCACAAAATACGCCTAAAAACAGCCAACAATATGAACAAATCAATATATGCACTTACCTTGTTTTTCGCGTGGTCTTGCCGTTAAGTGTAGGCCTAATTTTGTTGTTTCTTAATTGCTTCCGTACTTTAATACATGTTATTTGCCTTCGTCATTGGATTCCTTTTCCTCTTCCCCTTTATTGGCTGATTTACTGTTACTGTACCTATTATTATCTGTGAACATAGAACAAGTATCAGTTCGAACAATTCAATTTGAATCCCGGACAGGAAGTTCCCATATGTATTGTACCTCTCTCGTCCGGGGAAGAAATATTGAATATCATCAATTATTTTATATCAAATTATGACAAGTGTTCAAAAACCTGTGAGGTCTTCCTGGTTTCAATAGTGGACCACAAGTCCCCGTCAGTCTGTTCACTCTATTAACAGAGCATAAGAGACTTAAAGAGAAGGTAACTTCACAGTACGAACATGAAATAATTTAATTACCTCACCATGAATACTCGTTGTCTACGGGTAACTTCTGGATTTGCTGTAATTGTTACTACAATGGGTCCTTGGGTTTGTAATATGCTACGTAACTGATGCTGTTTAAAGGCTTCTATATTATATATTTTCGTAATATCATCTTCATAACAATCAGTACTTCACCAAAATAAGCTTTCCCAACATAAGTCGTTGTCTCAAAATGTTCAACAACACGAATTTTCTCAAAATTTTCCATTTCTCACGACTTCTCATGACACTGCCTCTTGGACTTAGTATAACGTAACTGCTTCTGCCTCAACAATCCACGACCTTACAAAGTACGCAGGTGTGCCAACATGAAATGAGCATACATAATTTTTACATCGCACGTATACACCTATGAAAACAGTGCGAAAATTGAATAGAGTTCTCAAATAGTTCTGCAGCCATACTTAATATTATTGTCCTGCAAATTATTAGTTTTTATAATAGAGCGATAATATATCTGTCTATGTTGACATAATTAAAGTTCACTGTAATTTTATATATAATTGTTCTTTCATGTCGATTCACAGCAACGCGTAGCTACCCTGTGGATTGTATCGATAGTTTCAGTCGTTCATTAAGCCGGGTTCACACACGCAACGAAAGTACCGCCACAAGTCAAGTCATTCTCGAGTGGCGCATTGAGTTACCGTTCACACAGGAAGCCACAAATTATTCGTAATTGCGCAGTTCGCAAAATGGCGTCACCTGTCTCGGCTGATTAAACGGCTGTACATATTACTAAATAAGATGTTTTGGAAACTTAATAAATATAAAATATTACTTACCAAAGTGTTTCTCATCTCTCTTCTCTCGACTACACGTTTTAAGAACCGGTCTGCAGCTTCAAACCAAGCAAGGCTGGGTTTATAAATACCGTCTGTAGAAGCACCACTCTTAAGTGATTTCAGTACTTCTTTATGTTCATTGATGTAAGCATTTCGAATTTTTAATTTTGTTGTAGCTACATCAATTCCAGGTACATATTCACGCATACTGTTTACTATTTCAATTAAAGCAGCATCTCTCAAATTTCTGTCTTTGTATGATTCGCTTTTGTGGTTCCAAAGGCATTCTCGTTCTTGATACACTTCCAAGAATCTCATAATTGTCGCTGTTGACCACTTTTTCGGCATATTAATAGCAAACTCCCAAACAAAAGCACTATCTACGAACGAATACGCACTAGAATGGTTTGAATCCAGCCGCGAGGTAGCAATGGAATGACGTTATTCGACTGTGGAGAAGGCAAAATGGTGCAACAAAGTAGAACCAACTTAAACTTTTTGTGGCGTGACAAAAGTTGCGCTTCTTAAATGGCGTCACCGAAAACTAAGAGTTCACACATGCAACTACAAAGCAGCAGCAGTTCGCCCATAGCAGTGGCGATACTTTTGTTGCCTGTTTGAACATTACAACTTTGTGACACATTTGCACAAAAACACGTTGAATGGAGAATAATTTTTGTAGTAACTCAAACAAGTATATTTATTACAATCTGAAGATCTGTTAGTTGGTAGGTGCACGTTGAGGCTCATTTGCACCCAAAACACATTGAATGGAGAGTAACCTTTGTAGCCACACAACCACATCACCCTGCTGTCTTTTTTTTTTTTTTTTAACTTTACAACATTTCGCAATTCGAACAAACTATTCAGCTGTGAACTTGAGAAATAAGAATCTGATAAGAATAAAATTTAAAATAAGGGCAAACGAAAAGGATGAAGGCTTTCTAGTATCTCCCATATTCAGTATGCTGCAAGTGGTGGTTCCCTTCCACCAGATTTCAGGATGTATGCTAGCTTCCTACATCTGCAGAGTAGATATGGATGGAGGAGGAGTTGCCACATTCATTAAAAACTGCCATAAATTCAAGAATACTGACATTAATAAATTCTGTTTAGAGCAGCATCTAGAAGCATGTGCAACAGATGTAGAGTTCCATAACAGATCCTATATAATAGTGACTATTTACCAAGCACCTGCAGGAAATTATAATCTATTCATATCAACAAAGTTAATTATGGCAAATTCTTGTGAGCTTAGTACAATTCGAAATTACTTGTGTAACCAGTCTATTATAACTGGGACATTTCCTGATTGGCTAAAATATGCAGATGTTAAGCCTCTATTCAAAAGTGGGGATAAAGAGATAACATCAAACTACAGACTGATTTCACTTTTGCCAGCATTCTCAAAAATTTTAGAAAAAGTAATGTATAGGCAGCTTCTCAACCATCTGACCACAAATAACATATAAGCAAGAACACACTTTGGATTTCTGAAGGGTTCTGATATCGAGATGGCTATTTACACCTACATTGAAAATGTCCTTAATTCATTAAATAACAAATTATAAGCAGCAGGTATTTTCTGTGATTTGTCAAAGGCATTTGACTGTGTGAACCACAACATCCTTTTAAATGAATTAGAATTCTATGTTGTCACGGCAGTGCTGCAAAATGGTTGAAGTCATACCTTGGTAACAGGAAACAAAGGGTGTCAGTGCAAGGGACTAGTGAATTAAGTCATCAGTCATCAGAATGGGAAGAAATTACATGTGATATCCCACAAGGATTCATCTTAGGGCCATTGCTTTTTCCTGTGCACATTAATGATCTCTCATCAGTTACACTGCCCGAAGCAGAGTTCATTTTGTTTGCAGATAACACAAGTACTGCAATAAATAGTATGTTGAGTGTAGTTCTAGAAAGATCTGTTAATGATATTCTCATGGATAATAATAAATGGTTTAAAGCCAACATTAAACTTCGAAAAGACTCACTATATCCAATTCAGAACCTGTAAGAGGTTTCCACCCAGTATATGCATAAAGTATGAAGAAGAGCAGACAGAAGATGTTGACAGTCTTAAAATCCTGGGATTACAACTTGATAATAAATTCAGTTGGGAGGAGCACACCACAGAACTGCAATAACACCTCAATAAATCTGTGGTTGTCATTCGAGTGGTAGCAGACATAGGTTACATAAAAATGAAAGAGCTTCAAGTCAAACAAAAGTTTTTAGAGTACAAAAGCATGTAATATGTATTATTTGTGGAGTAAATTCATGGACGTCCTGTACATACCTCTTCAGAGAACTGGGTACACTAACTACTGCCTCTCTGTATATTTACTCCTTAATGAAATTTGTCTTAAGTAATATATATCTTTTTCCAACAAACAGCTCAGTTCATACATACAATACCAAGAACAAAAATGATCTGCACAAAGTCTTAAAAGCAATTACTTTAGATCAAAAAGGGGGTCAACTACTCAGGAAGACTTATCTTCAATAATTTGCCAGCAAAAATAAAAAAAATTTAGTTACAAATGAGAATCAGTTTTTAAACGAGCCTGAAAGACTTACTAGTGGCCAACTCTTTCAATTCCATTGACAAATTTTTTAATAGAAACAAATGATGTTTCGTATATACTCACACTATTAGCATTGTTATTTCAGCTTAAGAATAGGATGTATTGTATATACTCATGCTATTATTATTGTTATTACAGCTTTAAATAAAATAAAAATATAAAAAAAAATAATTGACATGTTCCACATCCATGAGGATCTCCTCAGCATGGATCTATGGATTGGAAAACTAATCTAATCTAAGATTTCCAGTTGATGGGAAAATAAACATTGCATCTGTACAATGGAATCTCCCTGCTGTAAGGAAATAAAGCTTTACTACTTATTGAAATGTACATTGATTGTTCCTAGTAAATCATTTTTATATGGTTTGTAAATATATAGAGTAAATGAAGGACATACTAGTCCCACCCATGAACCATGGACCTAGCCGTTAGTGGGGAGGCTTGCATGCCTCAATGCCTCAGTGATGCAGATGGCCATACCGTAGGTGCAACCACAATGGAAGGGTATATATTGAGAGGCCAGACATACGTGTGGTTCCTCAAGAGGGGCAGCAGACTTTTCAGTAGTTGCAGGGGCAACAGTCTGTATGATTGACTGAACTGGCCTTGTAACATTAACCAAAACGGCCTTGCTGTTCTGCTACTGCAAATGGCAGAAAGCAAGGGGAAACTACAGCAATAATTTTTCCTGCGGACGTGCAGCTGTACTGTATGGTTAAATGATGATGGCGTCCTCCTGGGTAAAATATTCCAGAGGTAAAATAGTCCCATATTTGGATCTCTAAATGGGGACTACTCAAGAGGACGTCATTATCAGGAGAAATAAAACTGGCATTCTATGGATCGGAGCTTCGAATGTCAGATCCCTTAACCGGGCAGATAGGTTAGAAAATTTAAAGAGGGAAATGGATAGGTTAAAGTTAGATATGGTGGGAATTAGTGAAGTTCGGTGGCAGGAGGAACAACACTTTTGGTCAGGTGAATACGGGGCTGTAAATACAAAGTGAAATAGTGGTAATGCAGGAGTAGGTTTACTAATAAATAAAAAAATAGGAGTGTGGGTAAGCTACTACAAACAGCATAGTAAACACATTATTGTGGCCAAGATAGATATGAAAGACCACACCTACAACAGTAGTACAAGTTTATATGCCAACTTGCTCTGCAGATGATGAAGAAATTGATGAAATGTATAATGAGATAAAAGATATTATTCAACTAGCGAAGGGGCGAAAATTTAATAGTCATGGGTGACTGGAATTGGACAGCAGGAAAAGGAAGAGAAGGAAACATAGTGGGTGAATATGGATTGGGGGTGAGAAGTGAAAGAGGAAGCCGTCTGGTAGAATTTTGCACAGATCATAACTTAATCATAGCTAACACTTGGTTCAAGAATCATTAAAGAAGGTTGTATACATGGAAGAATCCTGGAGATACTATAAGGTTTCAGATAGCTTATATAATGGTAAGACAGAGATTTAGGAACCAGGTTTGAAATTGTAAGACATTTCTAGAGGCAGATGTGGACACTGACCACAATCTATTAGTTATGAACTGTAGATTAAAACTGAAGAAACTGCAAAAAGGTGAGAATTTAAGGAGATGGGACCTGGATAAACTGACTAAACCAAGGGTTTTAAGTTTCAGGGAAAGCATAAGGGAACAATTGACAGGAATGGAGGAAAGAAATACAGTAGATGAAGAATGTGTAGCTCTGAGGGATGAAGTAGTGAAGGCAGCAGAGGATCAACTAGGAAAAAAGATGAGGGCTAGTAGAAATCCTTGGGTAACAGAAGAAATATTGAATTTAATTGATAAAAGTAGAAAATATAATAACGCAGTAAATGAAACAGGCAAAAAGGAATACAAACGTCTCAAAAATGAGATCGACAGGAAGTGCAAAATGGCTAAAAAGAATGGCTAGAGGAAAAATGTAAGGATGTAGAGGCTTATCTCACTACGGGAAAATTAAAGACACCTTTGGATAAAGGAGAGCCACTTGTATGAATATCAAGAGCTCAGATGCAAACCCAGTCTTAAGCAAAGAAGGGATAGCAGAAAGGTGGAAGGAGTATATAGAGGGCAATGTACTTGAGGACAATATTATGGAAATGGAAGAGGATGAAGATGAAGATGAAATGGGAGATATGATACTGCGTGAAGAGTTTGACAGAGCACTGAAAGACCTGAGTCGTAACAAGGCCCCAAGAGTAGACAACATTCCATTGAAACTACTGACAGCCTTGGGAGAGCCAGTCCTGACAAAACTCTACCATCTGGTGACCAAGATGTATGAGACAGGCGAGATAACCTCAGACTTCAAGAAGAATGTAATAGTTCCAATCCCAAAGAAAGCAGATGTTGACAGATGTGAAAATTACTGAACTATCAGTTTAATAAGTCACAGCTTCAAAATACTAACACGAATTCTCTACAGACAAATGGAAAAACGGGTAGAAGCTGACCTTGGGGTCAGTTTGGATTCCGTAGGAATGTTGGAACACGTGAGGCAATACTAACCCTACGACGTATCTTAGAAGAAAGAGTAAGGAAAGGCTAACCTGTGTTTATAGCATGTGTGGACATAGAGAAAGCTTTTAACGAAGTTGACTGGCATACTCTCTTTCAAATTTTAAAGGTGGCAGGGTAAAAAAAAAAGGAAGCGAAAGGCTATTTACAATTTGTACAAAAAGCAGATGGTAGTTATAACAGTTAGGGGCATGAAAGGGAAGTAGTGGTTGGGAAGGGAGTGAGGCAGGGTGGTAACCTTTATCTGATGTTATTCAATCTGCATTTTGAGCAAGCAGTAAAGGAAACAAAAGAAAAATTCGGAGTAGTCATTAAAATCCATGGAGAGGAAATAAAAACATTGAGGTTCGCCGATGACATTGTAATTCTGTCAGAGACAGCAAAGGACTTGGAAGAGGAGTTGAACAGAATGGACAGTGTCTTGAAAGGAGGGTATAAGATGAACATCAACAAAAGAAAAACAAGGATAATGGAATGTAGTCGAATTAAGTCAGGTGATGATGAGGGAATTAGATTAGGAAATGAGACACTTAAAGTAGTGAAGGAGTTTTGCTATTTGGGGATCAAAATAACTGATGATGGTTGAAGTAGAGAGGATATGAAGTGTAGACTGGCAATGGCAAGTAAAGCACTTCTGAAGAAGAGAAATTTGTTAACATCGAGTATAGATTTTAGTGTCAGGAAGTTGTTCTTGAAAGCATTTGTATGGAGTGTAGCCATGTATGGAAGTGAAACGTGGACGATAAATAGTTTGGACAAGAAGAGAATAGAAGCTTTCGAAATGTGGTGCTACAGAAGAATGCTGAAGATTAGATGGGTAGATCACATAACTAATGTGGAGGTATTGAATAGAATTGGGGAGAAGAGGAGTTTGTGGCACAACTTGACAAGAAGAAGGGACCAGTTGGTAGGACATGTCCTGAGGCATCAAGGGATCACAAATTTGGTATTGGGGGGCAGCGTGGAGGGTAAAAATCGTAGAGGGAGACCAAGAGATGAATACACTAAGCAGATTCAGAAGGATGTAGGTTGCAGTAGGTACTGGGAGGTGAAGAAGCTTTCACAGGATAGAGTAGCATGGAGAGCTGCATCAAACCAGTCTCAGGACTGAAGACCACAACAAAAACAACAACAATACAACAACTTAAAAAAGTATATTTATTAAGATCAAAAAATCTGTTAGTTGCTAAGGTGCACATTGTGACTCATTTGCACCAAATACAAATTGAATGGAAAATAATCTTCGTAGCAACACAACCACATCACTCCGCTGTAATGAATAAATTATTTAAATGTGAACTTGAGACATATATATCCAATTAGAATAAAATTTAAAAGAGTGTCACACCAAAAGAAAGAAGGCATTCTAGTGTCTCCCATAACCAGTATTCTGCATGTGGTGGTTCCCTCCCACCAGATTCCCAGTCGATGGGAAGTTAAACATGCACACCATGTCTCACTTGCATAAAACATTATTGAATGGAGAACAATATTTGTAACAAAACAAGCACAAGAATAAAATTTAATAGAAGGGCATACCAAAAGAAATAAGGCTTTCTAGTATCTCCCATAGTCAGTATGGTGCATATTTTAGTTCCCTTCCACCAGATTGCCAGACGATGGTAAAATAAACATACCAGTACAGTGGAATCTCCCTGTTGTGAGGAAAGTTAGACATACAACATTTTTTAGATATACAACATTTTGTAATGTACATTGACCATTCTGACATGATTTTTAAATATATAAAGTAAATGAAAGACATATCTAAAAAAATATATTTATTAAGATCCAAAGATCTGTAAGTTGGTAAGATGCAGGTTTTGTCTCATTTGCACCAAAAACACATTGAATGGAGAATAATCTTTGTAGCATCACAACCACATCACCCTGCTGTAAAGAACAAAATCTTTACTACATTTTGCAATTAGAATAAATTACTTAACTGAGAACATGAGAAATATATCTGATAAGAATAAAATTTAAAAGAAGGGCATACTAAACAAAACAAGGATTTCTAGTTTGTCCCATGGTCAGTATGATGCATGTGGCTGTTCCATTCCACAAGGTACCCAGTCAATGGGAAAATAAACATTGCACTCGTACAATGGAATCTCCATGCTGGGAGAAATAAAGATTTGCTACATATTGTAATGTACATTGATTGTTCATAGTGACCATTGGGATATGATTTTTAAATATTTAAAGTAAATGAAGGACATTCCTAAAAAATGTATTTATTAAGATCCGAGAATCTGTTAATTGGTAAGGTGCACATTATGTCTTATTTGAACTGAAAACACATTGAATGGAGAATAAACTTTCTTGCCACACAACATGATAACTCTGCTGTAAATAACAAAACCTTCCCACATTTCACAATTCAAATAAATTATTACACTGTGAACTTGATGAATATAACTGATATGATTATAATTCAAAAGAAGGACATACCAAAAAAGAAGACTTTCCCAGTATCTCCCATGTTCAGTATGCTGGATGTGGTGGTTCCCTTTCACCAAAATCCCATTCTATGGTATAATAAACATTGCAACCATGCAATGTAATCTCGCTTCTGTGAGGAGAGATAGATTTACTCCAGCATCTCAAGCAAATAAATTTTTCTTTGTGAACATACTGATACAACATCTAACAATATAAAGCAATAGAAGGACATACATAATTAAGAAGATTTAGAAGTTTGGAATATCTGTTGGTTAATATTGTACATGCGGTGTCTCATTATAAAGATATACCAAAAGAAAGAAGATTTTCCTAGTTACTCCCATAGGATTTGGTGGTTCCCTTCCACCAAAAACCCAGTCGATGGAAAAAAAAAATTGCAGACATACAATGTAATTTCCCTGCTCCGAGGAGAGAAATATTTTCTTCTTAGTGAATATTGGGATATGAATATGTAAAATATAATGCAAAGGAAGGACATTCTTAAACAAAGCACAGTCTTTCTTGGTGTATTCCACTGACGCATGCTTCTTGCGTTATCACCTGAGTGGTGGCGTTGTCTTGTCGCAATGTTTCAATGAGTTTCATACCCATCATTTTCTGGTGAAGTGTTGGGATGCTTTGTTCTGCATATCTATATGTCGAGGAAGCCACATGTGGACTCCCGCTGAGATCATCCGAGGAAGTGAGGAGGGAGACCAGCAGGGTACTCGAGAAAGCAAGAATGCCTGAGAACAACATTACAGCAGAAGAGCACAAGGCACTGATGAACCTTCACGACGACAGGGGTATAGCGGTCTTAGCAGCAGACAAAAGCAATGCGACAGTCCTACTGAAGTCGGAAGATTACTGGTAGAAGATCTACATCTTACTGCAAGGTCCAGCATACAAAGAAGTGGGGAAAGACACAATTGCTTCTGTTACAGGCAAGACCATCAATCTTCTCAATAGCACAGGACTTGACAGAAACACCATCAGGAAGCTTTACCCTTGGGCACCGGTTCCACCACACCAGTATGCGCTCCCAAAGAACCTTAAGGAGAATGTCCCACTACATCCTATATTGAACACCATAAATTCTCTGATGTATGGTGTAGCCAAGCACCTAGCACACCTGTTAATACCACTCGTGGGTCATTGCCCTCCCCATGTCAAGAACTCGACCGAATTTGTTAAGGTACTCCAAGGGTTACACCTGGACGAGAAGGATCTACTAGCTGGCTTTGATGTCACTTCTGTTTTCACCCGTGTGCCTCTGGATGATTCCGTAGCTCTACTTGAAGATCACTTCGATGAGGACACACTCAGACTCTTTTGTCTTGTGTTAACCACAATGTACTTCAAATGTGGTGGGAAATCAACAAATAGATGGTGTTACCATGGGTTCCCCTCTGGCCCCAGGTATGCCAACTTGTGCATGGAGCACTTTGAAAATGTGGCATTGAACACTATCTGCCATAAACCAAAGGTGTTCTACAGATACATAGATGACACTTTTGTAGTGTGGCCCCATGGTATGAAAAAACTATAGGAGTTCCTACACCATCTCAATGATGTACATGATAGCATCAAATTTAGCATGGAGGTAGAAGAGAATGGCTGCCTTCCCTTCTTGGATATTTTGACCAGGAAAAATCCAGACAGTACAATGGGACATTTGGTCTACAGCAAGAAGATGCACACGGACTTATATCTCAATGCTTGGAGTTGCCACCATCGAGCAAAATGTAACACAGTAATGAACACCTTAGTACAAAGAACCTGGTCAATCTGTGACAGCGAGAGTTTGCCATGTGAGTTAGCACATCTCTGGGAAACCTTCTTTAAGAGCTACACTGTGACACAAATAAGATACGCCTTGCATGCAGACAAGGAGAAACAAGAAGAAGATGAAGCAAAACGTGTGGCGTTTCTGCCATGTGCTGGACTGCCAACAGCCAAGATCATAAAAATATTAAAGAAACAAAATAACGACCATCTTTTGTGCACCAAAAAAGTCAAAGATATTCTTGGCTCAACCAAAGACCAGCTGGGGTTGCAGACACTGCACATTTACAGTATTGAGTGCGAATGTGGGATGGAATATATCAGGTAGATACAATGATACATCAGAAACGTATGACTAGGACAGACAAACAAGTCTGCGGTAGCAAAACATAGCATTATCAAGGGACAATCAGGTAGATACAATGATACATCAGAAATGTATGACTAGGACAGACAAACAAGTCTGCGGTAGCAAAACATAGCATTATCAAGGGACACATCTTCGAAGAAGCTGTGCAGCATCAACAGTTTCTGGGGCTCGATCTTCAAAGAGGCAGTGGAGATATGTCTGCACAACAATTTAGTAAACAGCGGTAGCGGTTTTCAGCTCAGTGCAGCTTGGAATTCCACAATTGACATAATACATCAGGAACACTCTGATCTGAAGGCAGTGGCATCCGCAGACAGATTGGATAGCCACCTGGTCTAGATACTGGGCAGGGCCGCAGCCCCTGCCCCCACTAATACCCACACGGTACTCCCTGAAACGTTGTGACAAGATGACACCACCACTCAGCTGATAACCAGAGAATAATTCATCAGAGCTTGTTTATCAAACTCTGATAATCTGTTAGTTAGTAAGGTGAATCTGGTATGTCATTTCCACCACAAAACCCATTCAAGGGATAATAATCAACTTAGCCACACAACCACATCACCCAGCTGTAAAGTAAAAAAAATTGAACATTTCACAAATCAAATACATTTTTCCACTGTGGACTGGAAGAATGTAACTGATAAGAATGCAAAGCAAAAGAAGAACATACCAGAAGAAAGAAGATTTTTCCAATTATCTCCAGTAGTCAGTATGGTGGATGTGGTGGTTCCCTTCACCAAAACACAGTGGATGAGAAAATAAACATTGCACCCATGCAATGAAATCTCCCTGCTGTGAGGAAAGAACCATTTACTATGTTTTGTATTGCAAATAGATTGTTCTTGGTGAACATAGGGATATGACTATCAAAAATACAATACAAAGTAAGGACATACCTAAACAAAGCCGATTTATCAATTTTAAAAAATCTGTTGGTATGGTACATGTGGTGTCTCATTTCCACTGAAAACCTGTTGAAGTGAGAATAAACATTGTAGCCAAACAACAACATTACCCAGCTGTAAAGGATAAAAAATTTACAACATTTCAAAGAACAAATAAATTATTCTACTGTGAAATTGATGAATATAACTGATAAGAATGTAGGTAAATGAGAACATACAAGAAGAAAGAAGAATTTCCCAGTCTCTCCAGTAGTCAGTATGCTGGATGTGATAGTTCCCTTACACCAAACACCCAGTGGATGTGAAAATAAACATTGCCACCTGTTGTAACCTCTACAGGAATGCCACGGATTACCGCTAACCAAAATGTGGTGGTATCGACTGGAGCAGCTGTGAACAAACAAGAATGGAATGGAAGGACAGTCAAGATGACAGACAACCAAGCAAGGTACCAAGATCAACAACAAAGTATTAAGCAACAGGGTCATAAGAGATAACCTCACGAAATCAAACTATGCCCCCTCGTAAACGGGAAGCAAGCACACACAATGTGAACACGATGTCTGTAAGCGAGATGTCTACTGACTCAATGCAAGCACCAGGCTGCCTCACTGAGTGAGAGGCAGGGTATTTTGCTACTGTCCACTGGGCCACATGCTCCACAGTGGCGCCCCCACATTAGACTCAGGGTCAGTAGCACATGCAGCCACAGCATTCGGGGTGATTGCTCCAGAGACCTCTAGTGGTCATCAAGTTCCATGCGGTCTCCTGTGGATTTGAAACTCATGGAGCTTGGTACCAGATCCTTCTCCCCCCCTGCATTGGGGTGAAAATGCCCCTGTCTGTGCTGCGGTGTTCGGCAGATGGGAGAAGACCCAGGCTTGTCAACTGCCATTGTCGGGGAGGAAGGGACACCCGAGGTGTCCATGTCAGCCAAGCCAGAAGCCAGGGTGTTGCAAGGAGTTTCCGATCCAGCTCAGGATGGGAATGGTTGGCGGTAGGCTTGCGGGGATGTAGCAACCGAGGGCAGTGACAATGACTCAATGACCATGTCTGTACCTGAAGGAGGTAGTGTAGGAGGAGGTGGCAGCGGTAGTCCGACAGGGGTACATGGATGGAGCTGGTTATGATGGTGGGGCTAGAATCCTTTCGACACGTGCACTGACGTCACACACTGACCATGGGCCATGACGACCATGGCAGACGCACAGCCCACCTTGCTCCCTTACATGCGGGCCCACAAGGCCATGCTCGGGGTGTAACGCTGAGATGGCTAAGAGTGGGGTGGGAAGTTGACAGCTTCAGCAAATGGAGCAGGGTCTGCAACTGTCGCCCAAGGAGGAGCTCTGTCAGACTATGTCCGTCAGTTGGTGTGTTGGGATATGTGCTCAAGAACAGGGTGAGGGCTGATGTGGTTAGAGATGTTTCCACTACCTTTGTCAACTGTTGTTTAAATGTGCTGTTCTGAGCCATTGGTATTCCGATGTGTGAGGGCTGCCCCAGTGCCGTAGGCCGACGCATCCACCACCACAACCAAGGTGCGATCTAGAGATGAGGGAGTAACTCAAGGGGCACACTTCAGCATCGCCTTTAAATGAAGAAAAGCCTGGTCACAGGCAGGAGTCCTATCAAAAGGTACCCCTTTGTGATGCAAGTGATTGAAGGGTTGAGCAACAGAGGCAGCTTGGGGCAAGAACTTTAAGTAATAAGTAACCTTGCCCAAAAACACCTGGAGTTCAGATAAGTCCTTGAGATGAGGAAGGGCCTCAATGGCCATGACATTTCAATCTGAAGGGTGAATGCCATCTTTGCTAAGCCAGTGGCCTAAGTATTCCACTTCTAGTTGAAAAAAAAACAACACTCGTCCAGGTGACAGCGTATACCCACTGATTGCAGAGCGTGAAACAAGGTGCTGAGGTTGTGCAAATGTTCCTGGCAGGAACGCCCGGTGACTGATATGTCATCTAGATAATTAACGTAGGCTGGGATAGGCTGTGGCATAAGCTGCTCCAGGAACCATTTTCAAATTAGCTGGCACTGAAGAGACACCAAATGGATGGCGCTTGTACTTGTATAAGCCAAAAGGTGTGTTGATAACCAAGATGTTCAAGGAATTGGAATCCAAAGGTAACTGGTGGTATGCCTCAGCCAGGTTGATCTTAGAAAAGTACTCGTCCCCACAAGCTTGGCGGGAAGGTCTTCCTGTCAGGAAATGGGGTAAGTGTCTACTAAGGACTGAGCACTGACAGTAGCACTGAAGTCCCAAAACAGCTTAAGGGACCCATTGGGTTTCCATATAACCACCAATGGTGTCACCCAAGCACTGTATGTCACAGACTTGAGGACGCCAGCAGCCTGGAGCCGATGAAGTTCCTGCATGACTGCTAGCTGTGAGGCCACCAGAATGGGTCTGGCCTGGAAAAAGCAAGGCTGCACATCTGGCTGAAGTGTGATGTGTGCCTCAAAATGTGAAGCACACCCGAGATATGTCACAAACAATGATGCAAAACCCGAGCACAGATCGTCCAGGTTCTGAAAAGGAACAGCCACGGAAATGACCATAACTTCATCGGAAATTGAAAAGCCAAACAGTTGAAATGCATCTAGTCCAAAAATATTTGAAGCCGACGGATGGTCGATGACAAATAGGGTAAAGAGGCAGGGAACATGTTCGTAGGTGGACTGTTCACAAAGGGGAATGGAACTGTCGCCACAGGCAACCAAACATCAAGAGGGCGGCAACAATGCAGGAGAGTCCAGGCGACTATACAATGCAATATTTATCCGGGAGATGGTGGCCCCAGTGCCAACCAGAAAACTGACATCCTCAGTAAAAAGGCGGAGCGTGAGGAATAGCCTCCGTACTGATGGGTCCCCCAGTGGGACGACTGATTGCAGAGCATGTACTGTATCCTGAGGCCCATTAGGGGAAGGACAGGGGTGAGTCGAACGAGTATGAGAAACAGATCACATGTGGCCCTCCTTCTTACACAGCATGCACGTTTTCCAGCAATGGGGGCAATCAGCTCGAGCATGTGCGGTAAAGCACTGTGGGCAAGATGGAAGCTGGCCACACGACTAGCTCTGATACCATAGAGACATCAGACAAAGAGGAGTCCCAATGCCACTGGCCTCTGTTGGCTGGGCCACATCGACATTGCAAGGGTGGAACCCACAGAGATGCGTCGATCGCCGCCACTTGCAGCTGAGCCTTGAGACACTCATTAGCCACCTCAGCAATTTCAGATGAGTGGGCAATTCAGAGAATCTCTTCCAATGAGGGATTATTGAGTTTCAATGCCTCAGTGTGGACCTCAGTATCGGGAGCCAGCTGAACCACCACATCCTGGACCAGGAAGTCCACATACGAAGCGTTACATTGCTGATTGGTGCATTTAAAATCACATTGATGGCTGAGATCCTGCAAGTCCATGGCCCAGGAACGATATGATTGTCCAGGCTGTTTATGGCACTGGTGGAACTCCTGCTGAGGGGCGACCACATAGTAGCACTAGGAATAATAGTTTGACAGCAAAAGGCATATCTCCTGGAAGAGCTACAGGATCAGACAAGGGTGCCAACTTGCAGAGAAGAAAGAATGTGTCTGGGGTGGCCCAAGACAAAAACAATGGCCACTGCAGTAGGTCATCCGTGATTTGAAAAGCCGTGAAATGTTGTTTCACACTATGTAAGTATGTTTTACAGTCTTCTTTAGCGTCATCAAAAGTTGGGAATGACAGCGGATGTGGGGAAAGCATCGGACACCCGAGGACTTGAAGCTGTTGTGGTAATGCGTCCCGGGCATCAACTGTACCCATTAGCAACCACATCGACTTTTGTAATTTGTCTAACTGGAGGCTGCTGCTGCTGCACGAGCTGCTGTTGTTGTTATTGCAACAGACAGACCAACTTAGCCTCCATGCGTACAACTATCACCGTTTACCTTGTCACAAAAATGTTGTAACGACGGCAGGAACGGTCGGGGGATTGCCACTAACGAAAATGCGGCGGGACCGAATGGTAGCGGCCGGCGAACAAACAAGTCAGACGAATGGGAATGGAAGGACAAGCACAATGACAGACAACCAAGAAGACACCAAGATCAACAAGAAAGTATTAAACAATGGGGTCCCAAGAGAGAACCTCAAGAAATTAAAACAACATCCCCTCATAAACAGGAAGAAAGCACACGCAATGTAAACATGATGTCTGTAAGCGAGATATCAACCAACTCAATGCGAACACCAGACTGCCTCACCATTTTTTTTTTCTTTATTGTTATTTTAACACTTCATACAAAAGGTGGGCTGGCAGCGGCAATATTACGCCGCTCTTCGGTCACAGATAGTACAAATAGAAACAAGAAAGATACAGAAAAACAAAATATAATGGTGGACAAAAAACAGTAGACACATGAGTAAAAAACATGGAGCCATTTACAGGTGTAGCAAAATAAAAAACGTTTAGCACTTGTACACAAACACTGATGACTGAAATGACACACGTGAACGATGGAGCATGGGCGGTGAAAACACTGAGGAACTAACACGACGGTACACACAAAGAACTGATGGTAATGATCTCCAGTGCGCGAATGTTCACTTGACGTGTACGGGTCCGGGGACCTGCCAAAAGGGGAAAAGGTGGGGGAGGAAGGGGAGGGGAGGGTGTAGATGCCAGTGGCAGAGCATATGGAAGGTGGAGGAAAGAAGGTAGGGGGGGGGGCGGTAGGGGAAGCCCAGGGGGAGGAGGGGGGAAGGAAGGGAGGAGGAAGAGAAGGCAGAGAGGGTGCCCTAAGGAAAAAACACAGGATGTGGAAGGGGAGGATCAAAATTGGTAGGAGGGGGAGATGGAGGGGAGAAGGACATCATCAGGGAGGGGAAGTTGGTGGAAGCCACTATGGGTGAGGGTATGGAGAATGGAGAGATGGAGAGCAGGTGGAAGGTGGGAATACAGGCGCGGCAGCGGACGGGGGTGGGAGACAAGCGAGTGAGGGGGATCAAGTTTACGGGAGTTGTAAAGGATCTGCATCCGTAGCTAGCCGAGTGAGAGGCAGGTGCATAAATAGACGACAGCATATGTCGCCAATGGCCGCTGGGACCACGTGCTTCACAGTGGCGTCCTCACGTTAGACTCGAGGCCAGGAGCTCACGCAGCCACAGCTTATGGCGCGACTGCTACAGAGACCTCTAGTGGTCATCGAGTTCCATGCCGTCTGATGCGGATTCGAAACCCACAGCACTCGGTACCAGACACCCATACAATGGAATCTCTCTACTATGAGGAAAGTAAGATTTACATTTTGTAAAGCAAATAGATCGTTCCTAGTGTCCTTAGGAATATGACTTTTAAAAATATAAAGCAAACTTAGGAGATACCTAAACAAAGCAGATTTATCTAGTTCAGAAAATCTATTATTGAGTGTGGTGCGTGTGGTGTCTTATTTCCAGCAAAAACACACTGAAGGGAGAATAAACATTCTACACCTACATCTACATGGTTACTCTGCATTTCACACTTAAGTGCCTGACAGAGGGTTCATTGAACCATTTTCATACTACTTCCCTACCCTTCCACTCTCGAATGGCGCATGGGAAAAAGGAACACCTAAATCTTTCCGTTCGAGCGCTAATTTCTCTTATTTTATTATGATGATCATTTCTCTCTAGACAAGTGGGTGTCAACAAAATATTTTCGCATTCGGAAGAGAAAGTTGGTGATTGAAATTTCGTAAATAGATCTCGCCGCAATGAAAACTGCCTTTGTTTCAGTGACTGCTACCCCAACTCGCGTATCATATCAGTGACACTCTCACCCCTATTGCGCGGTAACACGAAACGCGCTGCCCTTCTTTGCACTTTTTCGATGTTCACCTGATGATGGCGACATGTTTGATCGCCGAAATATTGTGCCCGTTGAACACTATAGACCGGCAGTACACCCGTGGATAGTTTGATTGGTGATTCATAATGTTCGAGTACCGTACATGCTCCAAAATCCTACTGCAAATTGAGGTCAGTGATATGGGTCTGTAATTCAATGGGTTACTCCTATTTCATTTTTTGAATATCGCTGTGATCTGTGCTACTTTCCAGTCTTTAGGAACAGACCTTTCATCAAGTGAGCAGTTGTATAGGATTGCTAGGAAAGGCGCTCTTGTGTCTGCATACGCTGAAAGGAACCTGAATGGTTATCATCTGGGCCAAGAATACTTGCCTTTCTTAAGCAATCTGAGTTCTTTCGCAACACCTAAGACATCTACTTTTATGTCACTCATGCTAACAGCTGTTCTGGTTCCGAATTGTGGAATATTTCCTTCGTCTTCTTACGTGAAGGGATTATGGAAAACTGTGTTTAGTAACTCCGCTTTAGTAGCACCATCTTTGCGACTGGTGTACTTTACATACATCCAGAATCTCTTCGGGTTTTCTACCATATTTTGAGACAATGTTTCATTGTGGAAACTATTAAAAGCATCTCGCATTGACGTCCACACTAAATTTCAAGGTTCCGTGAAACTTAGCCAGTCATGAGGATTTTTCGTGCTTCTGAATTTGGCATGCTTTTTTCGTTGCTTCTGCAACAGTGTTCTGACGCGTTTTGTGTACCATGGTGGATCACTCCCGTCTCTTATTAACTTATGCGGTATGAATCTATCTCTTGCTGTCGATTCTGTACCTTTGAATTTGGGTCATATCTGGTCTATACTTACATAATTAGCTTGGAAAGAATGGAGACTTTCTCATGTGGGCTCATGAAGTAATTGTTCAAAGTAATTCTCAGAGAAAGCATTTAGTACAATTTCGGAAGATGTTTTCTGTCTGCCACTGGCTTTGAACATGTATTTTCGCCAACCAATTATAACTGTATGAGTGGGGTACTTACTTGTAATGTGATTCAAGTTTTCCTAGATCCATTCAGCTATTATATCGTCTGACTCGGGGGCGTCGTTAGAAGAAGCCAATTATTTATTTTGGCATGGCTGTTGAGTATAACCTTTACCCATAGTAATTTGCAGGAACTACTTATTTCAGCTTCATTACAAGATAAACTACTACAAACAGGCACAAACAGACCACCACCTACTTTATTTAATCTATCCTTTCTGAGCACACTTTGCGCCTCTGTAAAAATTTTGGCAGAATTTATCTCCGGCTTTAGCCAGCTTTCTGTTCCTATAACGATTTCAGCTTCAGTGCTTTCTATCAGCACTTGAAACGCTGGTACTTTTCCTACACAGCTACGACAATTTACAGCTACAATACCGACTGTTGCTTGGTCAATTCTTGTCGTTCCTTTGCCCTGTACCCTTTGAGTCTGGAGCCCTTTTTGATCTTTCCCGAGACGGTCTAACTTAAAAAAACCGCCCTGTCCCTGCCACACAGCCCGTGCTACACGTGTAGCCGCCTCCTGTGTGTAGTGGACACCTGACCTATTTAGCGGAACCCGAAACCCCACCACCCTATGGCGCAAGTCGAGGATTCTACAGCCTACATGGTCGCAGAACCGTCTGAGCCTCTGATTCAGACCCTCCACTCGGCTCTGTACCAAAGGTCCACAAGTGGTCCTGACGACGATGCTGCAGATGATGGTGAGCTCTGCCTTCATCTCGCTATCAATACTGGCAGTCTTTACCAACTCAGATAGCCGCCGGAAACCAGAGAAAATCTCTTCCGATCCATAGCGACACACTTCATTAATGCCGACATGAGCCACCATCCACAGTTGGCTGCGCCCTGTACCCTTCATGGCATCCGGAAGGACCCTTTCCACATCTTGGATGACTCCCCGCAGTATGCACACAGAGTGCACATTGGCTCTCTTCCCGTCCTTAGCTGCCATATCCCTGAGGGGCTCCATCACTCGCCCCTTCCCCATGACAAGCAATCCGACCCTCTGCACTTGTCCGGACCTCTCAGGAAGACAGGCTACTGACTCAGCAGGTGTGGCCACCCTTGCTGGCTCGGAAGTACTTTCAGCACTGGGCAGAACCTCAAACCTGTCACGGAGGCATAAGCGTACAGCCTTGCGACCAGCACCAACTTTCGCCTTCCGCCCAGGTATCCGTGACCCCGCCACGGTTCGCCAATCACCGTCAGGCAAGTGTCGACCTGCAGGGCGCAGTGGCATCAGAGATTCCAGGCAATGCTACAGGTTCCACAAGCGCCAAAGCGCTCGCCTTGGTTGTCCTAATGTCACCACGGCCCAAGGCAACAGCCTGGAACCTGTCGACCATGGCCAACACATCTTCCAGCTGTTTACAGACGGTGGACAATACCCCTGAATCCGTACGCAACAGGCGCAGTCCCTATCCATCATTAACATCTTTTTTCCTCTCTTTTATCTCACAAGCTGTTTAAAACAAACAGATGACTGGCGATTACGCGAATTTACACTACACAGGTACTAAAATGTGATGCTACAACTCTAAAATACTACAATACACACGAAAATTACGACTTAAACTATGTAAGCACACAAAAACACGCAAAGAAATTAAGAATTAAACTATAAAACAAATAAGTGAGCTAAGAGTATGACTTGCTGCTGGCTGCTGCTTATCCATTGGCGGCAGGGTAGCAACACAACCAGATAACCCTGCTGTAAAGGACAAAACATTTACATTTCACATATTAAATAAATTATTCCACTGTTAACTTGATGAATGTAACTATAAGAATATATAACAAAAGATGGACGTACCAAAAGAAAGTCCCTTTGCCCATACACTCCTGTAGTCAGTATGCTGGATGTGGTGGTTCCCTTCCAACAAAAACTGTCAATGCCAATAGCGAGTTCTTAGTGAACACAGGGATATAGCTATGAAAAATATAAAGCAAAGGAAGGACATACCTAAACTAACCAGATTTATCAAGATCCAAAAACCAGTTAGTTAGTGTGGTAAATGTGGTGTCTCATTTCCACCAAAAACCCGTTGAAGGGAGAATAAATATTACACCCACAAAACCGGGTGACCCTACTGTAAAGGACAAGAAATTTAGTACATTTCGCAAGTCAAATAAATTATTCCACAGTGAACTTGATTAATATAACTGATAAGAACGTAAGGCAAAAGAAGGATATACCAAAAGAAAGAAGATTTTCCCAGTGTCTCCTGTAGTCAGTACGTTGGACGTGGTGGTTCCCTTCCACCAAAAACCCAGTCGATGAGAAAATAAACATTGCACCAATAAACATTGCACCAATAAAATGGGATCTCCCTGCTGTGTGGAAACAACGACTTCCTACATTTTGTAATCTAAATAGATTGTAGAATGAGATTTTCACTCTGCAGCGGAGTGTGCGCTGATATGAAACTTCCTGGCAGATTAAAACTGTGTGCCCGACGGAGACTCGAACTCTTTTCTTTCAGGGGTGCTAGTTCTGCCCAACAGTATGTGGACCACATCGACAGAGAGGTGGGTCCTCGTAGCGCAATAAATATCTGTGTGTCAGCCAAGTGTGGGCAATGCGAAGGCAGCAGAGGACCACAGAGACCCTGTGAGAAGCCCGCAGAGAAGACGACCACTCATTTGATCTCTCCATGATGGCGCGGATTTTATTGGGCGTAACTAAGCTGTGTCATTCAGCATCCCGAATCTTGAGAACTTTGTGGCATAACACTGATTAGAGGTCAGATTCGGGTACTCCAATCTCCAGAAGTGGTTTACGAGTGGCCTGTTTGGCCAGCCTGTCAACGAGCTCATTTCCCGGGATTCGAACGTGCCCTGGGGTCCATAGAATGACCACTGGACGACCAGATCATTTGAGGGCTTAAACTGACTCCTGGATACTTGCTATCAGAGGATGGCGTGGGTAGCACTGATCAATGGCCTGTAAACCATTCAGAGAATCACTGCGGACCAGGTAGGACACAATGGGCAAGAACGAATATGCTCAAGGGCGCGAGAGGTGGCCACCAGCTCGGCAGTGAAGACACTGCAGCCATCCAGTATGGAGTGCTGTTCGATATGCTCTGAGTGAGCATAGGCAAAGCCTACGCGACCATCAACCAGCGAGATGTCGGGATAAATGACTTGAGAATCGTGGGATTCGTCAAGGATCGATAAGAATTGACTGTGGAGTGCCTCAGGAGGATTGGAGTCCTTATAGAAATGCGATAGGTCCAGCCATAGTTTCGGCTGAAGCATACACCATTGAGGTGTATGTGATGGACCCACACCAGACGCTGTAAGGGAAAGGAATCGAGTTCAAACAATAGGAAATGGATACGTACAGCGATCGTTATCCCTGACTGAGGCCGCCATTCTGGGAGATGAATCACTGCATTCAGGAACAAAAGACAGCTATGGACGTGCGATGCATATTGGGCAAGCAGTTGGCGGCGCCTGATGTGCAATGGAGGGACTCCAGCCTCCACTAGTAGACTGGCCACTGGACTCGTTCGAAAAGCGCCCATCCCCAGATGGACCCTGCAGTGGTGCACAGGATCAAACAACTTCAATGCTGAAGGCACTGACGAACCATACACTTCACTCCCATCGTCAAGTCGTGACTGAACTAGGGCTTTCTAGAGGTGCAGTAATGTAGGGCGATCTGCTCCCCCTCCCCACCCCCCTTTCCAGTGGTGTTTCTCAGGCAGCGGATTGCGTTAAGATACCGTCAGCACTTTCGCTTAAGCTGGCGAATGTGGGGGAGCCATCTTAGCTGGGCGTCGAAAACCAGTGCTAAAAAGCGATACGTTTCGACTACCTGTAGTGGATGGCCATCAAGAAAAAGTGCAGGGTCAGGATGGACTGCCTGTCGCCGACAGAAGTGCAAAACGCAAGTCTTGTCGGCAGAGAAGTGAAACCCATGGGAGAGAGCCCAAGACTGTTCATTCTGAATGGCTCCCTGTAGTTGGCTTTCAGCAACACCGATGGTTGAGAAACTGAAGCAAAGGCAGAAATCGTCAGCATATATGGAGGGCGACACTGACGGTCCTAAAGCTGCTGCTAGGCCATTTATAGCGATTGAAAACAGGGGAACGCTCAACAGATAGCCATGTGGGACCCCCTTCTCTTGGATATGGGAGGAACTAAAGGAGCCTCCGACTTGAACACGGAAGGTAAAAAGGGAGAGAAAGTTCCATATAAAAATCGGCAGTGTGGCAAGGATGTGGTGGCGCCAGGTCGTGTCGTAGGCCCCCCGCAAATCAAAAATGACGACTACCAGATGTTGACAACTGGAAAAAGATGTTTGGATGGCAGACTCAAGGCACACCAAATTATGTGTCGTTGAGCGGCGTCGGCGGGAACGACCCTGGGATGGAGCCAGATGCCCCCGAGACTCCAGGAGCCAACACAACCTCCGGCTTACCATTCATTCGAATAATTTGCAGAGAACGTTGATGAGGCTAATGAGATGGTAGCTGTCCAATGCTGCATGGTTCTTCCCAGTTTTCAAGACTGGGAAGATGATGCTGTTTTCTCACTGGGACGGGAACACTTCCTCACCCCAGGTGCAATTCAAGATAGACATAATCTGACACAGTGAGGCCAGAGACAGATGTTTGAGAAATTGGGAGTGAATTCGGTTAGCTGTGTCAGGACAATGGGCAAGGGCACTGAGGAATTCCCACTCAGTAAAAGTAGCATATTATGGCTCAGGGCGGGGCGATGTAAAAGACAAATGTTGTCGTTCTGCCATCTCTTTCAAGGAACAAAAAGCTGGGTGATAATTGGCAGGTGCACAACTTGGAGCAAAATGCTCAGAAAAATGCTCAGTGATTTCACATGAGTCGTTGCACACTGCCCCATTGACTGAAACCCCATGTACCCCCAGCGGGGTCAGGTAACCATAAATGTGGCGAATCTGAGTCCACACCCGGGAGGCAGGGGTACGAGAACCAATGGAGGAAACATATCGTTCCCAGCACTCTTGCTTCCGTCATTGTATCAGGTGGCAGGCATGGGCACAGAGCTGCTTAAAAAAAATGAGAGTCTCCAATGATGGATGCCGCTTGTGTAGTTGGAGGGCCCGCCTACGCACTTTGATGGCCTCAGCGATTTCCAGCGACCACCAAGGCACAGTTTTACGCCGAGGGCACCCAGAAGGAAGAGGAACCGTGCGTTCTGCAGCTGATACGATCTACGCAGTGACCTGCTCGACCACCACATTAATAGCGCCATGAGTGGGAGTGTCAACAGTGACAGCAGATTTGAAAGCCAGCCAATTGGCCCTATTAAGGGCCCATCGCAGAAGACGTCCAGAACTGTGACGCTGGGGTAGTGACAGGAAGATCGGAAAGTGGTCACGACCACACAAGTTGCTGTGAACCCTCCAATGGATGGATGGTGAAAATCCTAGGCTGCAAAGCGAGAGATCAATGGTCGTATTTGTGCCACGAACCACACTGAAGTGTGTGGGGTCTCCATTATTTAAGAGGCACAGGTCGAGCTGAGAGAGAAGATTCTCAACATCTCTAACCCGGCCAGTAATCACGGCCCCACCTTCCAAGGGTTTATAGGCATTGAAGTCCTCCAAAAGTAGGAATGGTGGAGGGAGTTGGGAAATCATAAGAGCCAATTCATTAAGAGGTACTTCACCATCTGGAGGAAGGTAGACATTGCAGACGGTAATATCCAAGATTGTCCTTATCCTCTAAAGCCTCTAAAGCCTCTAAAGCTGTGTGAAGAGGCACTGATTCAGAGTAAACAGAGATAAGGACACACAGACATATGCCACCTGACGCCCTGTTACAGTCAGTCTGATTTTTATAAAAACCCCGATAGCCACAAAGGGCATGGGTCTGCATTGCTGGGAACCAGGTTTCTTGGAGGGAAATACAGAGAGCAGGCGTTGAGCTCAAAATCTGTCTTAGTTCAGCCAAGTGGTTGAAAAAAAAAACACTGAAATTCCACTGGAGGATGATGTCATGATTAGGCTGGAAAGACAGGAAGCGCTCAAGGAGGCAGGTCACGACTCAGGGTCACTTGCTGCCATCGATTGAGTACCTGTGAGAGTGACATCCATTGTGTCTGAGGGTCCAGCGAGATCTAGGTCCTCAGCAGACGCCAGAATCTCCACTTCTTCCTCAGATGCAGAGCTTGTAGGGAGCAGTGGAATGGGTGCCACCGCAAGGTCAGGATTCCTGTTGGCCTTCTTCTTGTCTCCTGCTGGTCCTTCGACAGATCCTGCTGAGAGGGCTTCACTGGGTCAGTCTCAGGGAATGGGGAGGACCGTGAAACTCTATGACCAGCCACCTGTGTGTGGTTGCTTCAGCCACTGGTGGGCATCCACTTTTCCACTGGTCAGAACTCAGGAAGGGAGTGACCCAAGGGACCCCTTCCTGGTGAGAAGAGCCAAAGAAGACGCACGCTTCTCTGAGTGAGAAGTGGGGACTGGTGTCCCCGATGATTGGGGAAGGGGGCGTTGCTCCTGAAGTATGTGGTGCAAGAGCAACAGGGAGGGAAATGTCCCCCACCATCAAGGGGGCGGGTGGAGTCTGACAGCTCTGAGAGCCAACTGTACACAATGAAATGGGAGATGGTAGAACCACTGTCGCAACAGCAGTGTAGGTTGATGTCATATGCACAGGATGGAGTCTCTCGTATTTCAGTTTAGCCTCAGTGTATCAGTGTAGGTCAGGCGATCCAGAGTCTTATATTCCATAATCCTCCATTCTTTCTGTAAAATCCGATAGTCCAGAGAGCAAGGGGAACGGTGTTCTCCGCTGTTAATACAGATGGGAGGCGGGACACAGGGGGTATTGGGAAGCAAAGGACGTCCACAATATCAACACGTGACGCTGGAAGTACACCAGGATGACATATGCCCAAACTTCCAGTGTGGTGTCACCGCCAGACACCACACTTGCTAGGTGGTAGCCTTTAAATCGGCTGCGGTCCGGTAGTATACGTCGGACCCGCGTGTCGCCACTATCAGTGATTGCAGACCGAGCGCCGCCAATCGGCAGATCTAGACAGACTCCCTAGCACTCGCCCCAGTTGTACAGCCGACTTTGCTAGCGATGGTTCACTGACAAAATACGCTCTCATTTGCCGAGATGATAGTTAGCATAGCCTTCAGCTACGTTATTTGCTACGACCTAGCAAGGCGCCATTATCAGTTACGATTGATACTGTGAATCATATAATGTCAAGAGCGAAGTTCGTCATTAATGGATTAAAGTTAAGTATTCCACCAGGTACGTCCGTTTTTCTCGATTCTAATTCCCTTGTCATGTTCTAGACCTCACGCCAGCCTGCGTGAGCTAAAACACGTGCATTTCGGCCTCCTGTAGTAACGGTGTTGGCTCTCCTGCCAACCACAACATTGGCGACGAGAGTAAAATTGTTCTTACCGATATTGCCCTGATTTACTTGCGTAATGGCTTCGCCACAATCTCCAGATGTACTGTCCCAATTTCATCGCTTACAGAATCAGCAGACTCAGGCATTACTTGGTGCCTCTGGACAGCTCGTCCAGGGTCAACGTGCGATGCAAAACTATGCGGCAGCAGCCGCTTCACCGCTAACTCAGCTACAACACGCTGTTGCACCGACTTTTCGACCTTTTGATGCTGCACTGGAAAGCTGGACGGAGTGGTCACGCCAATTTGGATTCCATCTCGCCGCCTACAGAATTCAAGGTAACGAGCGGCAGCCTTTTTTGTTATCTTCCGTCGGGGTGACCATGTACCGTGTGATAGTCAAATTATTTCCCCGACGCAACGTAGCAACTCTGTCCTACGAAGAAATGTTGTCTGCATTAGGTGCATATGTCAAAGAATCAGTCAATGTAGTTGCAAAAAGGTATACCTTCTTTCGTACAAAACGCACGGCAGGTCAGACTAATCGTGAGTGGTTTGCAACCTCGCAAGGCCTTACTAGGGATTGTGCTTATGAGTGTCAATGTGGACTCCCTTATTCAGATACTATGGTGCGTGATGCAATTGCACAGAAGTTTCTGATGTTCGTATAAGGGAACAGATTTTGAAACTAGTAAATCCCTCCCTTCAACAAGTGATGGTCATATTGGATCGGCAGGACACACTTGTCTTTGCTCAGGAATCATCTGAAACTTCGCGAGCAGTGTGTCAGGTTAACCGGCCCGCCGGGCGAGCTGCACGGAGCAGTAAACAGCCCTCCGCGCCCGGCCGCGCTGCTGCCGCCAGGGTCTCAGCCACATGTGCCGCGCAGGCAGTGATCAAATCATGCCCGCGGTGTCCTACTAAACATTCGCGTGAGAATTGCCCGTCACGCCAAGCTATTTGCTTTTATTGTAATAAAAAAGGACATGTTCAGAGTGTTTGCCAGAAATAGCACAGATCGGAAGCTCAAAACCGTTCCAGGCCATTTGCTTCGCGCCGGAATCGGAATCGAACCATGGATACTCAGGCTCGCGAAACTTCGCCCATGGAAATTCATGTAGTTCATTCCACTCCGCCCAGTGCCACTCTCTCTAACAGTGACTGTGTTCGTCCCAAAAATAGTGTGCGTCGTCATCGCCGGAATTCCCGTCAAGTCGCAAGTGATTATGTACCAGTGTCAGTTCACGTTGCACGAGACAGTCGCTCTTGTCGTCAGCAGGACAATAAACTTTTTGTAGACTTGGACATTAACGCAAAGTGATACCATTCCAGCTCAATACCGGAGCTGCAGTTTCACTGGTCAGTCAAGACACTTACAAACTGCTGGGCACACCTCCTTTGCGTGCCGCAAATGTTAAGTTAACTAGCTATTCAGGGCAAGGTATCCCTGTGTTCGGACAGTGCAGCCTTCTTGCAACATACAAAGGACAAACAAAACTTGTGTCATTTTACATCCTTCGTTCTTCTTCTGCAGTGAACTTGTTTGGTTTCGATTTATTTCAGTTGTTTTACTTGTCTATAGTAAATCAGGTCCTATCAGTGAACCAGACTGTGCCTTCAGACAGTGTTTCTCGTCTATGTGAAGAATTTGCAGACATTTTTGCACCGGGCCTCAGTGGCGCTAAGAACTATAAAGCACATTTGGAACTGAAAGTAAACGCGAAACCGAAATTTTTCAGAGCGTGCAATGTTCCCCACGCATTGCGTGATGAGGTCGCAAAAACATTACACGATTTGGAATCGCCAGGTGTAATTGAACGTGTGCAGGCTTCTCTCTGGGCATCACCCTTAGTAATTTTGCCAAAACCTTCCAGAAAGTTGAGACTTTGTGTGGACTTCAAGGCAACGGTGAATCTACAACTAGTGATTGCAACTTTTCCTTTACCCCGCCCCGGAAGATCTTTTTGACAAACTGTGCCCGGGGAAATATTTTTCGAAGTTGGACCTCGCAGATGTGTACTTGCAAATACCGGTGGACAAGAATCCCAGCGCGTTTTGGTGGTTAACACGCATCTTGGTTTGTATCGATTTAAACGACTGCCATTCGGGTGTGCATCCGCCCCTGCATTGTTTCAGCAATATCTACAAACTGTTTGTGCGTCGGTCCCTACTGCAGCAAATTATCTGGACGATATTGTGAACCGGCCGTGGTGGTCTAGCGGTTCAGGCGCTCAGTCCGGAACCGCGCGACTGCTACGGTCGCAGGTTCGAATCCTACCTCGGGCATGGATGTGTGTGATGTCCTTAGGTTAGTTAGGTTTAATTAGTTCTGTTCTAAGGGACTGATGATCACAGATGTTAAGTCCTATAGTGCTCAGAGCCATTTTTCGATATTGTGATCTCCGGAAAAACGGAAGAAGAACATTTGGCCAATCTCCGAACATTATTTCAGGTCTTGCGACAAAATGGTCTTCGCTTGCGGAAGGACAAATGTGTATTTTTTACTCGGGACTTGCCATACTTGGGACATGTACTCAATGCCCAAGGCATACATCCCTGTTCCACACACCTTCGTGCCATACAAGACTTGCCATCGCCGCAGAATTTGAAGCAGCTACAGAGTGTGCTGGGAAAAATTAATTATTATCACCGTTATATACCGCATGCCTCTTCTATTTCAGCTCCGCTTCATCGCTTACGCCGTAAGGGTGTTCCGTTCGTCTGGACGACGGAATGCGAATGCGCCTTTCGCTAGTTGAAATCGGCGTTGCTTTCCAATACTTGCCTTACGCCATTCGACAACCGGCAGCCCATTTTGTTGATGGTGGATGCATCGGATTTCGGGATCGGTGCTGTGCTTGCGCACAAAGATGGATCGCACGATCGCCCTATTGCCTTTGCGTCCAAATTGCTCTCGTCTGCGCAAAGAAATTATTCACAGATCGAGAAAGAAGCATTGGCTATCGTATTTGGTGTTACAAAGTTTCATGATTTCTTGTATGGTCGTCACTTTACCATAATCACAGACCATAAACCTTTGACATCGCTTTTTCATCATCCGACCAAGCCTGTACCTCCACGTACAGCGCAGAAATTCATTCGCTGGTCTATTTTCCTCTCGCAGTACCGCTACGATATCTTGCATCGGTCCACTGCTAAGCACGGAAACGCCGATGCGTTGTCCCGCTTGCCTGTTGCTGAGGATAGGGCATTCGATTCCTCCGAACTTGCTTGCATATTCATTGATGCGGAAACCGATGTCGTGGTCGAATCGTTTCAGATTGATTTTCGTCGTGTAGCTACAGCCACAGCTGCCGACCCTGTCCTTGCTACCGTTCTGCGTTTTGTTGCTACGCAATGTCCCTTGTCAAATTCAAGGATCGGGGACCCGTTCGTTCGCCGATTTTTTGCTCACAAGGAGAGACTTTTTGTACGACGTGGTGTTTTGCTGTTGCGTTCTGATAATGATCAGTCCAGGGTCGTGGTACCACGTTCGTTACAGTCCTCTGTCTTACAGCTTCTCCACCAAGGACATTGGGGTATAGTGAGAACGAAACAACTTGCTCGTCAGCGCTGTACATGGTTCGGAATCGATGCCGCGATTACGAATATGTGCTCTTCTTGCAGGGTGTGTGCCGAACAACAATCAGCACCACCGCGGGAGTTCTTTGCATGGCCAAAAGCCACATCCCCTTGGCAACGCTTACACATCGATTTTGCTGGTCCATTCTGGAATGCTCGATGGTTGGTTGTGGTAGATTTATTCAGTAATCTTCCTTTTGTTGTCCGGATGTCTTCCACGACGACATCTGCCACCATCCAAGTGTTGTCCGCTATCTTTTGCATTGAAGGTCTTCCACAGACAATTGTTTCCGACAATGGCCCACAATTCATGTCCGCGGAATTTCAGTCATTCTGCAAGGCCAATGGTATTCAACATCTGACGTCCGCGCCGTTTTCGCCACAGTCAAACGGTGCAGCTGAACGATTGGTCAGAACTTTCAAGCCACAGATGTTGAAGTTGAAAGAGCCGCATTCTCGGGAAGACGCGTTATTGCTCTTTTTGTCCTCGTGTCGCTCTCAGCCCCGAGATGGTCGCTCGCCGGCTGAGTTGCTTCACGGTCGCCCTCATCAAACCTTGATGTCTTTGCTACATCCGCCGCATCAAGTTCCTGTGCAGCGACAGACACCTGCTTTTGCTCCAGGCGACGTTATCTACTATCGCCACTACCAAGGTTCACGGCGTTGGCTCGAAGGGCGCATTCTTCGCTGCCTCGAACGCGCTACGTATCTGGTTTTGGGGGCCTCTGGTGAGGTGCGTCGGCATCTCAATCAGCTGCGCCTCTGTCGTCGCACGGGATCTGTCGCTCACCGTCTGCTTTCAGCGACGGTGCCGCCCGGTCAGCGCCCCGGGGACCCCTCTACTGGCTCGCCTCAGCCCCAGGTGTTACCGACGCTGCCTTCCATTTTGCCTCATGGCGACGCGCCGCCGACGCGGCCGCCAACGCGGCCGCCGCCGCCTGTTCTCCCGCCGATGACGCCCGCAGTGGTCGCGTCGCTGCAACCGCCGGGCGCCTCCCTGAGTCACGTGCCGCCGATCGCTTCCCGTGACCAGTTGTCCTCCGCCATGGAACTGTTGCCCGCTCCGGACCATATGTCGTCTTCGCCCGTCGGGTGCCCCGGCCCGATGGAGGTCGACCCTTCGGCCCCTCCTGTCTCTCTACGGGCGCATACACCGCATATTGGCGTACACCCTGGAGCAGGTTTTCAGGCGTTTCCTAGCTCCCCGCGCTCCGAATAGCAGGATGCGGGTGGCACAGCCTCGCCTGTTGTATCCCCACCTCGTCGCATACGTCAACATGGAATCCTCCCCACGGTGGGCGGAAGCCTTATGCCACAACCGTACGCCGATTTGCGGGGGAGGAATGTGGTGTCACTGCCAGACACCACACTTGCTAGATGGTAGCCTATAAATCGGCTGCGGTCCGGTAGTATACGTCGGACCCGCGTGTCGCCACTATCAGTGATTGCAGACCGAGCGCCGCCACTCGGCAGGTCTAGACAGACTTCCTAGCACTCGCCCCAGTTGTACAGCCGACTTTGCTACCGATGGTTCACTGACAAAATACGCTCTCATTTGCCGAGAGAATAGTTAGCATAGCCTTCAGCTACGTTATTTGCTACGACCTAGCAAGGCGCCATTATCAGTTACGATTGATACTGTGAATCATATAATGTCAAGAGCGAAGTTCGTCATTAATGGATTAAAGTTAAGTATTCCACCAGGTACGTCCGTTTTTCTCAATTCTAATTCCCTTGTCATGTTCCAGACCTCACGCCAGCCTGCGTGAGTTAAAATACGTGCATTTCGGCCTCCTGTAGTAACGGTGTTGGCTCTCCTGCCAACCACAACCTCCAGCATTTAAAACACCGCATCGGGGGAGAGATATACGCTTCACAACACAGCAGTAAACCATCACCTTGACCTTTTCGGGTAACGCATCATCCTCGAAGGCCAAGACGAAGACAGTGGTGACTTCCTGATTATCCCTCAGATCTCAATGGATGCGCCAGAGAAAGTGAACACCTTATTGTTCTAGCTTGGTGGGAGTTCATTGTCAGACTGCAAAAGAAGATCCTTGTGGAATATAATGCCCTAGACCATATTTAAACTCTTATGGGGCGCTATGGTAACTGAAACATCCCCCAACTTTACACAAGCAAGTAACCGTCATGACTGGACAAAGGATGCTGTTTCTTTCAAAACTGCCCCAGAGCACATTTTCGACAAGCCCTCACCTCCCCAAACTTGTCCTCTAAATGCTCCACAAAAAACTGAGGCTTTGTTGATATTAATGATTGCCCATCAACTTATGTACAGGTGAGTTACTGGGGTGAATAACCTTCGCTGCCATCTTTAGCCATTTGTTCCTCTCATGGAGTGGCCAGGGAAGGGAACGCTCTTGGGTCGTATTTTCTTCGGTTGAGGTTTGACCTAGATCGCTTAGAGACTGCTGCTGGAGACCCCCTACTGAGAGATGATATACCACGCTTCATTGCATGTCTTCCGCCCTGATGCAACCCACTCCAACCAAGGGCCCTCCCCATGGGCGCCACCCAGCCTCAGTAAGGGCCACCTGGCAGGATGGCCATTGCTGGGAGTTCCGATGCCCCAGGGAGATAGGCATCTACTACTTGGCATATGTGGGGAGTTAACGGCTCAGGCATCAGCAGAGCAATCCCTGTGTTGCAGGGCCACTGTGCTGGATATTAGGTACCAGGAAGTCCATGATCGTCAGATCCGCACAAAGTGACACTGCACAGTGCATGGCGGAAACCAAACCCAGGAATGTATCCACGCCCAAGAGATGGAGAACGAGTGGGACTGCAATGCAACGATGAGTAAGCAGGCAAAATTTCTCAATGCACGAGGGACACAATCCACCATGTAAGGTGCCCTTCCGTAATTGGCTCGCTCTTTTGAAAAATGTTTGAATATGGAGGTAAAACCCGAGGGGGGACCATCACACAAAGGTCGAAATGTGTGAGACTCATTTTAGTCACCTCTTATGGCAGACAGGAATACCACAGGCATATTCTAACCCCTGGACCCACATGGGGGGAGGGGGGAGGAACCCAGTTGATGGGAAAGTAAATATTGCACGCATACAATGGAATCTCCCACCTGTGAGGAAAGAATGATTCACTACATTCTGTAAAGCAAATAGACCATTCTTAGAAACCATAAGAATGTAATCCAAAAGAAGGACACTGTGTGGAAAGGCAGTAGAACGTTGTGTGTCTCAGAAAATGGGGATCTTGGTTTCACTGCCCACATTGCAAAGATGAAATAAACCTCTATAAAAAAAAAGCAATCTCAAGGTGTGCTGCATACTAAGGAGATGCATGAGTGTTGAGATGGAACAGTCATTAGCAGGCAAACTCTGAGGAATCTGCCGCACCTCAGTTGTATAAGGCTTACTCAGGCACATGGGACTCTGTCTGAGAGGACGCTTATTTCCCTAGCTACTCGTGGGACCGAGATGGAACCCTCAAAATCTTCTTCCCTTCACTGGAAAGGGTGTACTGCCTGGGAGTTCTCACGCTCCTTCATCAAAAATAATGCAGGAGGCTAGTCATTGTGATAATCAACTTGTTATCAGTAACGGGCCTCAAGGAGTCATGAATTATAATGGCTTTGTAGTGATCAAGAGGAAAGTGGGGACGTTTTAAAAAATGTCTCCCTCGTATATACATAAAGGCTTAGAACGACTGGCTGGTTCCCTAAAGTCTGTTAAGCAGTTGCAAATTGGCTCCTTTCTTGTCGAGACTAACTGTGCAAAGCAGGTGGAACTTCTTATTAAGTCACAGAAATTGGGTGAGTACAACATTATTGTAGAGTTGCATAACTCCCAGAACTCCAGCAAAAGTGTGGCAACCTGCCGTTGTATTATGGACATTGACGTTGCTGAACTGAGACAAGAATGGACCCCACAGGGGATCATAGATGTGGAAAAAAAAGGACACACAAGACCAATGGACAGACTGAGAAGGACGCCACTTTTGTTGTGGCTTTCAATTCTCCAACACTACCTGAACACATTATGGCAGGTTCCCTCCGACTTAGGGCTCTGCCCTATGTACCTAACCCTATTTGATGCTTCAAATGCCAGCATTTTGGCCATGTGACTCTAAGTTGCGGAGGTGAAGCGAATTGTGGGAAGTGTGGAAAGGCAGGCAGTGAAGTTGAGACTGACTGTCCGTCTCCAGCAGTCTGCATTAGCTGCTCTGAAAGCCATCCAATCTGGAGCTGAGCCTGCCCTGTTTTTGCAGAGGATCGCAGAATTCAAGAAATCGAAGTGACCAAGCGGATCCCCTATGCAGAAGCCAAAAAGGAGTATCAGGATATGAAACGCGCCGTCTTTGCCACTTCTTATGCTTCCTTGGTGCAAGAACCTGTCATTAAGATTGACGCTTTGAGTCAGACGATGTCCAGTGAGCCATTCTTTACTACTAGCACCTGTACTTGCACCTGCATGTGCCAAAGCCGATTGAAAGACATAGCACACCAGCCAGCTTCGATGGAAGACGCCAATAATGCTTCTGCAGCTTACAGCCCAAAGGCACCCAAAAGCAGAGTGCCTCTCAACACCAACTTTCTTCAAAGACAGGTGGCTCTCACTGCCCTCATTCTGCCTCATCCTTGCTGGGAAAGGGAGCAGGAAAAGAAACTCAACATTCGTATCGAAAGCTGACCCAGGTACCATAAGACGTCATTCTGGCACGTCTGACTGATGATGAGGACATCCTGGATTTTTATGCCTCGTCACCAGACCCAGTCAGCCCCACCACTATGCCTTGCTCTACAAGCGCCTCACCACTTTGGTGCAAAGACAGGGCTAAATCGAGATCACATTAATGAAATGGCTATCATACTCCAATGGAATATCAATGGATACCGAACTCATCTGGAGGAATTGAGAGTCCTTGTACTGGAGAGAGCGTTTTGCCTTTGCCGTTTTGCCTTTGCCTACAAGGGACATACGTGTACTTGGAGGCTATCACCTTTACAGAAAAGATGATCTTACTGGTGATACGGCAAAAGGTGGGGTTTCAGTGTTCGTAAAGGACACTTTTCACTCCTCACTCCTTAAAAACAACACTACAAACAGTTGCTGTTCGGATAGTGGCCCACGTTGACTTCACAGTGTGCTCTTTGTACCTACCACTTCATGAGCCTCTTAAAAGTGCGGTTCACACTCATCCTTTTGACGAACTCCCCTGTCCCTTCCTCCTTTTGGTGGACTTCAATGCACACAGCGCACTATGGTGTTCTCACACCACTCACCCCAAGTGTCGGGTGCTTGCGGATCTACTGCACACAACAGATCTCATACTATTGAACATGGGTCAAGCTGCTAAAATGTCAGGTTTGTCTACCACCATAGATCTCTCCTTCAGCTCGCCTGCTATTGGGGACACTGCTCAGTGGCTAGTGGACGATGACCTTCATGGTAGTGACCATTTTCCTATATGGATCCATCTGCCTGATCGAACAGATCCTGAAATAAAGGCACCGAGATGGTTGTTCAAAAAGGTTAACTGGATACTTTACAGGCGGTTAGTTGTTTTCTAGCAATGTGATGCCATCCAGGACTGGGTGGATCACATTACAGCTGTGATTCACCATGCCACTGATGCATCCATCCCAAAGTCTGTGGAAATGCCTAGGAACCGACCTGTCCGTTGGTGGAACGATGAGTGTCGTTTTGCAATCAGGAACAGGATAGCAGCAATGTGCAGATTCAGTCGATGCCATGCAGATGAGGATCTTGCAAACTTTTGAATGGCATGTGCAAAGGTGAAGAGAATAATTTGGCAGAGTATGCAGAGGTCTTTGCAAGGGTTCCTGAAATCCATGAATAAATTGACACCCACACGTAAAGTATGGGAAGCCTTTAGAAGGCTCTCAAGGCACAACTCTCGACCACCAATAGCAGCTGTACGAATACAGGGGTCTCTTGTAACATCGACGAGGGATATAGCTCAGAAATGGCTGAATCATATAAATCCATTATGGCCGATTCCAGCTAGGATACCAGCTTCTGTCAATATCGGGAGGAACAGGAGAATGCTCATCTTGGTTTCTGTTCCACCAACATCGATGAATACAAACAGCCTTTCTCTCTGTGGGAGCTGGATTGAGCATTGCCATTTGCTTGTGATACGTCCCCTGGAAATGACCTTACAACCTACATCATGCTGCAACAGTTGGACTGACAGCCAAAGGAAGTCCTCATTCAGCTCTTCAACAAAATTTGGATAACTGCCAGCTTTCCCAAGTCATGGAAGTATTCTATTTTAATCCCAATTTTAAAATCAGGACCCTGGTAGTTATCATAGTATTAGCCTGACAAGCTACGTAGACATATGGTCAATTGGCGCCTAGTGTGGGTACTGGAAACCAGGTCCCTACTCAGTCGCTACCACTGTGAGTTCAGGAGGTACCACTCCACTCCCGATAACTTGACCCTGCTCGAGGCTGCAGTTCAACAAGCTTTCCTTCGTAAGCAACACCTTATCGGTGTTTTCTCCGATTTGGAATAGGCCTATGACACTACCTGGGGGCATAATATTTTGTTGCAGCTCCATCAGTGGGGATTCCGTGGACGTCTACTGACCATCATACAGTCCTTTCTCTTGGACATATATTTTAGACAAAGGGTTGGGAATGTCCTGTCTCACCATTTTAAGCAGGAGAATGGTGTCCCTGAATGGAGTGTCTTAAGTGCCACCACTGCAAGCAGTAGTGTTACAACCACGATGCCCAGTACTATGTTCCTTGTCTGTGGATGATTTCTCCACCTTCCGTTCATCCTCCAGCCTCACCACAGCTACTCGGCAACTGCAGCTGACGATCAGGTGGTTGGAGGATTGATCTTGTACCACAGGTTTTAAATTCTCATCAGAGAAAACAGTTTGTGTCGATTTTAATCATTCCTGCTGTCTGTTTAATTTCCCCATTTTAAAACTAGGGGACACTGTTCTCACTTTTAAGGAAATGGTGAAGTATCTGGGTCTTATATTTGATGAGACGTTACCATGGTTGTCACACATTAAAGAAGTGAAACAGAGATGTCTCGAGGTCTTAAACACCCTTAAATGTGTCAGTTGAAGGTCTCGGGGAGCTGACAGAGTACGTCTGCTCCAACTTTATAAGCCCTTTGTGTGACACCGGCTTGAATATGGATGCCAGATTTATGGGTCAGCAAGGCCTTAATACCTTAAAATGCTGGATGCAGTTCACCTGAAGCGTATTTGGGTGTCAACAGTGGCCTATCGCACGAACCCTGTTGCTAGTTTGTGTGTGCAGGCTGGTGAGACTCCACTGTCTATTCGACGTCTTCTTCTCGTGGTACGCCAAGCATATAGAGCATTCTCCATTCCTATATCACTAGCATCCAGTTACATTATTCAGCCACCACTGTAATGGCTGTTCGATCATCGACCACAAGCAACATGGCCATTTGGGATCCGTGCAAAAGAGAGCTTTGGGTTATTACAGGTGGTCCAAAGCCAGGAGTGGAGTAGGGCACACCCTGGCAACTACCAAGGCCCAGATCGCTTTCAGAACTGACTGCTCACAAGAAGCATTGTGCCCCAGACTCTGTTTTTAATATTAAATTTAATGAAATTTTACGTAGCCACCCAGATTTTATTTCTGTCTACACGGATGATTCTAAGCAGGGATATGTTTTCGGTTGTTCCGTCGTGTTCCCCGACATTGTCCTCAAAATGCTGTATTTCATGGAACTGTCTGCTATCCTGAGGGCAATGGAGCAGGTGATATGGTGTTGTGACGAAAAATTATCGTCTGCTCCGACTCTCAAAGTGGCCTTCTCTCTGTTAGACAGATGTATGATGGTGCAACAAGTGCAGGATGCTCTCCTACTCTTGTGAAGGCAAAACAACGAAGTCATTTTTGGCTGGGTTCCACGACACACAAGACACCCAGGGAAACAAACTCGCTGCTGCTGCTGCTAAGGAGGCTCGCTCCCTTCCTCCTCCTGCCCACTGCTCAGTCTCTCTACGGGCTGCCACTTCATTTGTGACTAGCAGGACCCATATGTTGGCGGGAGTCCCAGTGGCTGGAGCTGAGGAACAACAAACTACGTTCCACCAAGACTTAAGTGCGACCATGGATCACCTCCTTCGACTCGCAATGGCGTGAAGAAGCAGCCCTTACTCGGCTTCGAGTGGGACATCGTCCATTGAGGCATGGCTTCCTTTCATGTCGCGAGGAGCCCCCAGTATGTCAAAGATGCAGGATATAGCTGCCAGTGTGACATCTTTTAAATGAACGTGTTGTATATGTAGACATGAGAGTTGAACTGGACCTCCCACAGGATCTTCCCTCTATTTTAACTAATAACGAGGCGAATGTTATTCATGTCTTAAAATTTTGTGTGTTGTCTGGAGTTCTTCCCAAAAAAACTTGCTGTAAGATCTTAATGTGTCACAGAGTGGCTGGGTCATGAATTATTTGTAAGTTTTCATCCAGCCATGGTTATTTGTCCCTTTTTAACATCATCTTTACAGGTATTTTCTACATGATTTTATTTAGTTATCCCGCTATGTCTCACTGGGGTTTTATTATGGGCTTTCCTGGACCTCATCTTTTTGGGGTTGCTTTATTTTTCCTGTGGTGGGATCAAACGCAGTATTCCAGTTTATTGATCTCCTTCCACTGACTGTGAAAATCTTCTCCAGTAAAACATTAAAAGGCAATGATGACCTAGCAGTTTATCACCCTCTACCATAAACCACCATCATCATCAATTCCACCAAAAAGCAGTCAAAATCAGAATAAACATTGCAGCCCCAACACCCAGGTCACCATGCTGTAAAGGACAAGAAATTTAGTACATTTCGCAAGTCAAATAAATTATTCCACTGTGAACTTGATGAATATAACTGGTAAGAATGTAAGGCAAAAGAAGGATATACCAAAAGAAAGAAGATTTTCCCAGCAACTCCTGTAGTCAGTATGTTGGATGTGGTGGTTGCCTTCCACCAAAAACCCAGTCGATGGAAAAATAAACATTGCACACATACAGTGGAGTCTCGCTGCTGTGAGGAAGAAAAGAGTCATTACATTTTATAAATCAAATAGATCATTCTTAGTGACCATAGGAATATGACTTCTAAAACTTTAATGCAAACGAAGGAAACACCTAAACAAATTAATTGTTCTTAGTAAACATACGGATCTGACAATCAAAAATAAAAGACAAAGGAAGGACATAACTAAACAAAGCAGATTTATCAAGTTCCAAAAATCTGTTGGTTAGTATGGTGCATATGGCGTCTCTTGTCCACCAAAATCCCACTGAAGGGAGAATAAACATTGTAGCATACCATCAGAACACCCCGTTGTAAAGGTCAAGCCGGCCGCGGTGGTCTCGCGGTTCTAGGCGCTCAGTCCGGAACCGTGCGACTGCTACGGTCGCAGGTTCGAATCCTGCCTCGCGCATGGATGTGTGTGATGTCCTTAGGTTAGTTAGGTTTAAGTAGTTCTAAGTTCTAGGGGACTAATGACCACAGCAGTTGAGTCCCATAGTGCTCAGAGCCATTTTTTTGTAAAGGGCAAAAACTTTACAACATTTCGCAAATCAAGTCAATTACTTCACTGTTAACTTGATACATATAATTGATAAGAATGTAAAGCAAAATACATACATAATAAAATATAGAAGATGGGCTGGTAGTCAGTATGAGGGATGTGGTGGTTCCCTTCCATCTAAAACCCAGTTGATGGATGAGTGATCTGTGAGGGGTTGAAGGAAACAGATTACAAAGGCCATCGTTTCCTTGTTTCAGGACCATTAAAGTCTACAAGGAATAAAAAAAGAAGATTGTTCTTAGTGAACTTACGGATATGACTTTTAAGAATATAAAGCAAAAGAAGGGCATACCAAAAGAAAGAACATTTATCAAAGATCTCCCATAGTCAGTATGGTGGATGAAGTGTCTCTGTTCCACCAAAAATCCAGTCGATTGGAGAATAAACATTGCAGTCCTTTAACCTGATCACCCTGGTGTAGAGGACAAATTATTTACTACATTTCGTAAATGAAAGATCATTCTTAGTTGAACCCTGAGGATGTACTTTTAAAAATAATAGTACGGAGGAAGGATGTTGTTGTTGTTGTGGTCTTCAGTCCTGAGACTGGTATGATGCAGCTCTCCATGCTACTCTATCCTGTGCAAGCCTCTTCGTCTCCCAGTAGCTACTGCAAGCTACATCCTTCTGAATCTGCTTAGTGTATTCATCTCTTGGTCTCCCTCTACGATTTTTACCCTCCACGCTGTTCTCCAATGCTAAATTTAAGATCCCTTGATGTCTCAGAACATGTCCTACCAACCGGTCCCTTCTTCATGTCAAGTTATGCCACAAGCTCCTCTTCTCTCCAGATATATTCAATACCTCCTCATTAGATATGTGATCTACCCATCTAATCTTCAAAACCCTTCTGTAGCACCACATTTCGAAAGCTTCTATTCTCTTCTTGTCCAAACTATTTATCGTCCACGTTTCACTTCCATACATGGCTACACTCCATACAAATACTTTCAGAAACGACTTCCTGACACTTAAATCTACTCGATGTTAACAAATTTCTCTTCTTCAGAAACGCTTTCCTTGCCATTGCCAGTCTACATTTTATATCCTCTCTACTTCGACCATCATCAGTTAATTTTACTCCCCAAATAGCAAAACTCCTTGACTGCTTTAAGTGTCTCATTTCCTAATCTAATTCCCTCAGCATCACCCGAGTTAATTCGACTACATTCCATTATCCTCGTTTTGCTTTTGTTGATGTTCGCCTTATATCCTGCTTTCAAGACACTGTCCATTCCGTTCAACTGCTCTTCCAAGTCCTTTGCTGTCTCTGATTCTTGAGTATCTTTAACTTATCTGTGATTCTATCAGGTAGGACTGATAGACGGGATAGAGGAGATCCAACGAAGAGCGGCGCGTTTCGTTACGGGATCGTTTAGCTGGCGAGAGACCGTTACGGAGATGCTACTGGCTGACGTTACAAGAGAGGCGCTGTGCATCACGGAGAGATTTACACTGAAATTTCAGGACAGCACTTTTCAAGAGAGGTCGGACAACATATTACTTCCACACACAGACATCTCGCGTATTGACGACGAGGAGAAAATTCGAGAAATTAGAGCCAATACAGAGGCTTACCGACAATCATTCTTCCCACGCACTACTCGCGAGTGGAACAGGGTTGAAGGGATCAGATAGTGGTACCTAAAGTACCCTCCGACACTCACCGTTAGGTGACTTGCCGAGTATGATGTAGATGTTGATGTAGGTGAACTGGTAGAAACCTGCGTTATATTTGTGACTTGAAACTTGTAAGAGAGGAATCCGAATTTTTTATTTAAGTACTGTTGGAGTCGAAGCTAATTTTAGACTGTGAAGAGGGGGTGGGGTTATGGGGGGAGAGTGGGGCTCAAAATTAAGTTATTTCGATTCTGGGAAACACACACAGACATACAGAGAGAGGGGAAACACTTTTACGCAACCTGCTTACAAATAATTTACATTTGTTGCACATAGCGCCAGGATTAACTGAACGCATTCCAGAGAATGACTGCACCAGTTGAGTGGTACTAAAGGTACAAGGCAGTCACTGCCATCAACACAACGTTTGCAAGCTGCGACCATTAACTTGTCAGACAGTAGATTATGAACATAAAACTGATCAGAAACTTAATATGGGTCAGCGACATTAAAGACAAACTCAACTAGTTTCTTATCTATTCCAAGCCACTGACAACCGAAAGAAGCACCATTTCAATTACAATAGGGGTTTTAACTATGATTGATCGTGAAGGAAATGGCTGCCGCAGAGGTTGCGGAACACGAGAAACTGCGTGTAGTACGACCACTTAACGTTTTTCACATATACTGACACGTCTAACAAACGCACAACAGCCTTAACATCCTCGACGAACATAAAAATCACACATTTTCGCCACTACCTATGAGCACCACCGCTATCGATCACGTGTCAGTCTCATCTTGCGCTACAAGAGTTGATTATCTCTTACCTCTACGCCGAGAAAAATTTCTGCTGGACGCTGGAAAAATCGCTCTGAGCACTATGGGACTTAGCTTCTGAGGTCATCAGTCCCCTAGAACTTAGAACTACTTAAACCTAACGAACCTAAGGACATCATACACATCCATGCCCGAGGCAGGATTCGAACCTGCGACCGTAGCGGTCGCGCGGTTCCAGACTATAGCGCCTAGAACCGCCCTAACGAACCTAAGGACATCATACACATCCATGCCCGAGGCAGGATTCGAACCTGCGACCGTAGCGGTCGCGCGGTTCCAGACTATAGCGCCTAGAACCGCTCGGCCACCCTGGCCGGCGGGCGCTGGAAACCTACAATAAGAGCTTCTGTTGCAGAACTCTGTTATAAAATACTGGAAGCTTCAAATTCGCCTCGTTATGTGACTGTCGAAGACAGAGCAAACAACACAAGTGTCGCAAAGCCACAGCAGCTCGTATACATAAGCCGTTCAAAGAGCAGTTGTTCGTCGCAGGAAAACACTCAAAGAGTAAATAATACGTGGCGGGAAAAGCAATCTCGTAGCGAATATGACTGAAAGTTGCCCATCAGTCGTACAGAATTTTGACATGAACTAAAAATCAAATATATTAACTGAAGCAATGTATTGTTTTGTAAATAACAACGTCGATTGCACTAGCCCTCTGTCAACCTGTATGTTTGCAGAAATAATCCCCGCAAATTTTTTCATCAATTGATATGAAACTATTTATAAAGACCACAGATTCGACAAATGAACTTGAGTGTGTCAGCGCTGCAGCCTGAAGTTTTTAGCCGACAGTTTGTCATACCGATAGCTAAACATGCTGGCAAAAGAACCGAGAATATTACTTTTTCTTTTTTGTTACAGATCTGCGTATTAAAGAAATAAACTTCTGCTAAACCCCCTGTTTATTCACATAAAAATCAATATTTACACGTGATTCGTGTGGTTCTGGACCATTCACGATTTATTCCTATTGGGTATGTGGGTTTTAAAAGTAGTCTCATGACAAGGTGTGGTATCAGGAATTAGGAAATGTGTCAAAGACTAAAGAGAACACTCAGCAGTCCATATCATTCATAATTGACAGTTGTTTACCCAGTGGCACCTCAATAAGTTTAAATGATAACGCAGTGAACGACCGACTAAGGGCTCACATTGATTTCTTGTCTATAATGCTCAGAGTATGTGCTAGCCAACATCAAGAAAACGAGATATATCCCACTTCTACGGAAAATTATCATTATACAAGGTCCGGTCAAAAGGTTTACGTCTGAAGGCGTTACTGCAGCGTATATGCAATGTAGCGCAACACCGATGCGAGTATATAAGCACCGACATGTAGGCGAGGGATTGATTTAACATTCGTGTCTTTGCGACGTGTATGTAGTAAATGCTGAAACGTGAACTATGACGACGCTATCACCAAATGCGACCAAAGAGGAACAACGTGCTGTTGTTCTTTTCTTCTGAAGGTCAAACGCCGGTAGACATGCATCGGAGTATGAAGAGTGTGTATGGGGAAGCATGTCCGTGGAAAGCTACCGTTGTGGAATGGCACAACAATTTCCGTGCTGATCGCGACTCGGCACACGATCCCTGTCGACCTGCGAGGCCGGACTCATTTTAATGAACGGCAAATCTACTTCACTGGGGAAGGGTACCTGCGCCTCGCAGGAAATTGTGTAGGATTTTTCTTCGATGGTTGTTCTACAATGGCAGGCAGAGAGAGCAGTGTACAGGCCATTTTCCAGAAAGAAATATTATCGATCCTCAGAATTTCTTTGCTCAAGCCGCAGACTCAACCTTGTGGGTAACGACGTAAACGCAGTGCCAGAAATTACGATTACTGTTGTCACTGTAAACGATGCTATAAACTTTTTTTGGAGAATCCACTACACACTGGAAATACGCTTCCAATTTATCACGAATGTGAGAGACGAGATAGTGTGAAAAAATATAAAATCGTCACAGTATTTTTTCAACTTTTCCCAGACATTGTGAGAACCCTAGAGAAATTGTCTGCAAACGGAAATTATGCAACGAGAATATCTACGATCAGCTGCATTCAGCCATACCAAATCAGTGCTCATCTTACGTTTTCAGACAATAGGCAAGTACTCAGCAGTTATGGAATAGTACTTCACGCGATATAGGCAACGCCTGTATTATTCCTAATTAAGATTCAGTGTTTCTTCGGACATGCACTGCAGCGACTAAGTCGTTATGAAATATACGAAATGTATCCGCAGTTGTGAATATGGACAATCATCAGCTGTATAATGGAATGACGACAGTGAAAACTTGTGCCGGACCGACGCTCGATCCTTGATTGCCAGCCTATCTCCAGCCGTCGCCTTACCATTTGACTACCCTAGCACGATAAATCGCCACACCCGAACTTCCATATATGTCAACCATCAGACTACAACCTGTACTAGTACATCCATTATGTATATTCCCGTGGAGAGGAGACATTTCACTTGAAAGTCGCTTGCCCAGAATCGGCGGATAAATACGATAGTGCAGGGCCTGTGTTATACAGAATGGATGGAGACACATCGTAAAATGTAGAAGTTATTTCAGGTGTGCCCAAGGGAAGTATGTATGGGACCCTTCCTGTTCGCGGTGTGTTGTTGTGGTCTTAGTCCTGAGACTGGTTTGATGCACCTCTCCAAGCTACCCTATCCTGTGCAAGCTTCTTCATCTCCCAGTACCTACTGCAGCCTACATCCTTCTGAATCTGCTTTGTGTATTCATCTCTTAGTCTCCCTCTGCGATTTTTAGCCTCCACGCTGCCCTCCAATACTAAATTGGTGATCCTTTGATGACTCAGAAAATATCCTATAAACCGATCCCTTCTTCTAGTCAAGTTGTGCCACAAACTCCTCTTCTCCCCAATCCTAATCAATACCTCCTATTATTTATGTGATCTACTTATCTAACCTTCAGCGTTCTTCTGTAGCACCACATTTCGAAAGCTTCTATTCTCTTCTTGTCCAAACTATTTATCGTCCACGTTTCACTTCCATACATGGCTACACTCCATACAAATACTTTGAGAAGCGACTTCCTGACACTTAAATCAATATTCGATGTTAACAAATTTCTCTTCTTCAGAAACGCTTTCCTTGCCGTTGCCAGTCTACATTTTATATCCTCTCTACTTCGACCATCATCAGTTATTTTGCTCTCCAAATAGCAAAACTCCTTTACTACTTTAAGTGTCTCATTTCCTAATCTAATTCCCTCAGCATCATCGAACTTAATTCGACTACATTCCATTATCCTCGTTTTGCTTTTGTTGATGTTCATCTTATACCCTCCTTTCAAGGCACTGTCCATTCCGCTCAACTGCTCTTCCAAGCCCTTTGTTGTCTCTGACAAAATTACAATGTCATCGGCGAACCACAAAGATTTTATTTCTTTTCCATGGGTTTTAATACCCACTCAGAATTTTTCTTTTGTTTCCTTTACTGCTTGCTCAATGTACAGATTGAATAACATCGAGAAGAGGCTACAAGCCTGTCTTACTCCCTTCCCAACCACTGCTTCCCTTTCATGTCCCTCGACTCCTATAACTGCCATCTGCTTTCTGTAAATTGTAAATAGCCTTTCGCTCCCTGTGTTTTACCCATGCCGCCTTCAGAATTTGAAAGAGACTATTCCAGTCAACATTGTCAAAAGCTTTCTCTAAGTCTACAAATGCTAGAAACGTAGGTTTGCCTTTCCTTAATCTTTATTCTAAGATAAGTCGTAGGGTTAGTATTGTCTCACGTGTTACAACATATCTACGGAATCCAAACTGATCTTCTCCAAGGTCGACTTCTACCAGTTTTTCCATTCGTCTGTAAAGAATTCGCTTTAGTATTTTGCAGCTGTGATTTTCAAAGCTGATAGTTGGGTAATTTCACATCTGTCAACACCTGCTTTCTTTGGGATTGGAACTATTACATTCTTCTTAAACTCTGAGGGAATTTCGCCTGTCTCATACATCTTACTTATCAGATGGTAGAGTGTGGTAGGACTGGCTCTCCCAAGGCTGTCAGTCGTTCTAATGGAATGTTGTCTACTCCAGGGGCCTTGTTTCGACTTAGGGTTTTCAGTGCTCTCTCAAACTCTTCACGCAGTTCCATTTCATCTTCATCTACCTCCTCTTCCATTTCCATAATATTTTCCTCAAGAACATCGCCCCTGTGTAGACCCTCTATATACTCCTTCAACCTTCCTGCTTTCCCTTCTTTGCATAGAACTGGGTTTCCATCTGAGCTCTTGATATTCATGCAAGTGGTTCTCTTTTCTTCAAAGGTCTCTTTAATTCTCCTGTAAGCAGTATCTATCTTACCCCTCGTGAGATAACCCTCTACATCCCTACATTTGTCCTCTAGCCATCCCTGCTTATCCAGTTTGCACTTCCTGTCGATCTCATTTTTGAGACGTTTGTATTCCTTTTTGCCTGCTTCATTTACTGTATTTTTTATATTTTCTCCTTTCATCAATTAAATTCAATATTTCTTCTGTTACCCAAGGATTTCTATTAGCCCTCGTCTTTTTACCTACTTGATTCTCTGCTGCATTCACTATTTCATTTTTCAAAGCTACCCATTCTTCTTCTACTGTATTTCGTTCCCCCATTCCTGTCAATTGTTCTCTTATGCTCTTCCTGAAACTCTGTACAACCTCTGGTTTAGTCAGCTTATCCAGGTCCCATCTCCTTAAATTCCAACTTTTTTGCAGTTTCTACAGTTTTAATCTACAATTCATAACCAATAGATTGTGGCCAGAGTCCACATCTACCACTAGAAATGTCTTACAATTTAAAATCTGGTTCCTAAATCTCTGTCTTACCATTATATAATCTATCTGAAACTTTTATTATCTCCAGGGTTCTTCCATGTATACAACCTTCCTTCATGAATCTTGAACCAAGTGTTAGCTATGGTTAAGTTCTGCTCTGTGCAAAATTCTACCAGGTCGTTTCCTCTTTCATTTCTTAGCCCCAATCCATATTCACCTACTATGTTTGCTTCTCTTCCTGTTTCCTTCTCTTCTTTTTCCTCCTGTCGAATTCCAGTCACCCATGACTATTAAACTTTCGTCTCCCTTCACTACCTAAATAATTTCTTTTATCTCATTACACATTTCATCAATTTCTTCATCATCTGCAGAGCTAGTTGGCATATAAACTTGTACTACTGTAGTAGGTTTGGGCTTCGTGCCTATCTTGGCCACAATAATGCGTTTACTATGCTGTTTGTAGTAGCTTACCCACACTCCTATTTTTTATTCATTATTAAACCTACTCCTGCATTACCCCTATTTGATTTTGTATTTATAACCATGTATTCACCTGACCAAAAGTCTTGTTCCTCCTGCCACCGAACTTCACCAATTCCCACTATATCTAACTTTGACCTATCCATTTCCCTTTTTAAATTTTCTAACCTACCTGCCCAATTAAGGGGTCTGACATTCCACGCTCCGACCCGTAGAACGCCAGTTTTCTTTCTTCTGATAATGACAACCTCTTGAATAATCCCTGCCCAGAGATCCTAATGGGGAACTGTTTTACCTTCGGAATATTTTACCCAAGAGGACGCCATCGTCATTTAATCATACAGTAAAGGTGCATGCCCTCGGGAAAAATTATGGCAGTAGTTTTTCCTTGCTTTCAGCCATTCACAATACCACAACAGCAAGGCCGTTTTGGTTAGTGTTACAAGGCCAGATCAGTCAATCATCCAAACTGTTTTGCCCCTGCAACTACTGAAAAGGCTGCTGCCCCTCTTCAGGAACCACACGTTTGTCTGGCCTCTCAACAGATATCCCTCCATTGTGGTTGCACCTACGGTACGGCTATTTGTATCGTTGCGACACGCAAGCGTCCCCACCAATGGCAAGGTCCATAGTTATTGGGGGGGGGGGGGAGGGTGGCCTTGATCTTGCAGACAATATTAATACACTACTGGCCATTAAAATTGCTACACCAAGAAGAAATGCAGATGTTAAACGGGTATTCTTTGGACAAATATATTACACTAGAACTGACATGTGATTACATTTTCACGCAATTTGGGTGCATAGATCCTGAGAAATCAGTACCCAGAACAAACACCTGTGGCTGTAATAGCGGCCTTGATACCCCTGGGCATTGAGCCGAACAGAGCTTGGATGGCGTGTACAGGTACAGCTGCCCATGCAGTTTCAACACGATACCACAGTTCATCAAGAGTAGTGACTGGCGTATTGTGACGAAACAGTTGCTCGGCCGCCATTCACCAGACGTTTTCAATAGGTGAGAGATCTGGAGAATGTGGTGGCCAGGGCAGCAGTCAAACATTTTCTGTATCCTGAAAGGCCCGTACAGGACCTGCAACATGCAGTAGTGTATTATCCTGCTGAAACGTAGGGTTTTGCAGGGATCGAATGAAGGGTAGGGCCACGGTCGTAACACCTCTGAAATGTAACGTCCACTGTTCAAAGTGCCGTCAATGTGAACAAGAGGTGACCGAGACGTGTAACCAATGGCACCCCATACCATGACGCCGGGTGATACGCCAGCATGGCGAAGACGAATACACGCTTCCAATGTTCGTTCACTGCGCTGTCGTCAAACACGGATGCGACCATCATGATGCTGTAAAGAGAGCCGGGATTCATCCGAAAAAATGACTTTTTGCCATTCGTGCACCCAGGTTCGTCGTTGAGTACACCATCGCAGGCACTCCTGCCTGTGATGCAGCGTCAAGGGTAACCGCAGCCACGGTCTCCAAGCTGATAGTCCGTGCTGCTGGAAACGTCGTCGAACTGTTCGTGCGGATGATTGTTGTCTTGCAAACGTCCCCATCTGTTGGCTCAGGCATCGAGACGTGGCTGCACGATCTGTTACAGCCGTGCGGATAAGATGCCTGTTATCTCGAGTGCTAGTGATACGAGGCCGTTGGGATCCAGCACGGCGTTCCGTATTACCCTCCTGAACCCATCGATTCCATATTCTGGTAACAGTCACTGGATCTCGACCGACGCGAGCAGCAATGTTGTGATACGGTAAACCGCAATCGTGATAGGCTACAATCCGACCTTTACCAAAGTCGGAAACGTAATGGAATGCACTCCTCCTCTGTACACGAAGCATCACCAGACAACGCCGGTCAACTGCTGTTTGTGTATGAGAAATCGGTTGGAAACTTTCCTCATGTCAGCACATTGTAGGTGTTGGCACCGGCGCCAACCTCGTGTGAATGTTCTGGAAAGCTTATCATTTGCATATCACATCCTCTTCCTGTCGGTTAATTTGGCGCCTGTAGCATTTTATCTTCGTGGTGTAGCAATGTTAACGGCCAGTAGTGTAGTAGCATAAGGCTCTTTGCAGCTGATGCACTTATCTATGTGAAGTACTATCTGAAAGAAGCTGGATAAATATTCAGTCAGATCTTAATAAAATTTCAATGTCTGCAGAGATTGGAAACTTGCTTTAAATGTTCAGAAACGTAAAATTGTGCACTTCATAAAACAAAAACAAATGCCTATGACTATAATATCAATGATTCATTGCTGGAATAGGTCAGCTCATACAGATACCTGGGTGTGACACTTTGCAAGGACATGGAACGATCAAATTGGCTCAGCCGTGTTTACAGCAGACGGTAGACTTCGGTTTATTGGCCGAACACTGGAGAAGTGCAATCAGTCTGCAAAGGAGATGGTTTACAAACCACTCGTACGACCAGCCTGCGAATACTGCCGAAGTGTGTGGGACTCGTACCAGATGGGAATAACAGGGGATATTGGACGTATACAGAGAAGGGTAGTACGAATGTTCACAGTTTTGTTCAATCCGTGGGAGAGTGTCACAGAAATACTGAACGAATTGGAATAAAAAGACTCTTGAAGGTAGACGTAAACTATTCCGAGAACGTCTATTAACAAAGTTTCAGGAACCGGCTTTAAACGATGACTCTAGGTATATACTAAAGTCTTGTACGTTTAGCTGACATAGGAATCGTGAGGATAAGAAGAGAATAATTACTGCACACACAGAGGCATCAAACAATCATTCTTCCCCTACTCGATACGTCAATGATGCGGGAAGAAACACTAATAATTGGTAAAATGGGACGTACCCCCTGCCATGCATCTCACGTGGTTTACAGAGTGTAGATGTAGAATTAGCTGTAGAAATCCGAGAAAATTATCATTAAATGAAAATGTTATATTGTTATGAAAGTGCATTCTTATGTTTAAAATGTTAATTAAAACAGTCTTTCACCAGTTTTCTGTCGTATTTGTTAAGAAATGATGCCTCTTGTTCCTGCTATCTGTTTCAAATGGTTGAAATGGCTCTGAGCACTATGGGACTTAACATCTGAGGTCATCAGTCCCCTAGACTTAGAACTACTTAAACCTAACTAACCTAAGGACATCACACACATCCATGCCCGAGGCAGGGTTCGAACCTGCGAGAGTAGCAGCAGCGCGGTTCCGGACTGAAGCGCCTAGAACCGCTCTGCCGCAATGGCCGGCCTCCCTGTTTCTTGAGACTAACATGACTCCCTTCCAGTCTAGCTCAGGTCCTTGGTGCGGCTATGCATGTGGTATAGATGGCGACAAACCGTGAGGATCGGATCACAATTTTGTAAGACCCACTCATCGTGACAAAGCAAAATGAGTGAAATAATTTGGCCCATAAGGTTTTCACAGTGCTCGGTAGCAAACACTGGCCATGCAACAGTACGTTTCAGTAACTTTTATATCATTCACTCTAGAGTTTAAAATTTTACCCCGAATAGAGCAGCACTCTTCGTGACGTACATTTACCCTAAGACAAGGAAATCGACTGTTTTTACGAAGGTCATGTCGGTCTTACACCTGTAAATTTCGGTGGTTTCTGTGGGCTAGGGACAGGATCTGGTCGGTCAAGGATCATTTAATGCTTTTTAAATGTCCAACACTCAGCTGACAACCATCAAAAACTTTTATGCGTAGAGGAGACTGGGACACAGTGAGCAGTGGGGCACACTGACCAATTGATTATGTAAAATCTGTGGCTGTGAGGATACCATCATAGCTCTGCACATGTAGCCTACACCCTCTTAGCATCTAGAAGACTGTGAAAACTAGATGGCTGAATTTTGCCGGAGTGTTGAAGTTGTGAGAGTCTAGTGGTTTACTATCTTGCTCTGCAAATTTTTCCACGTCTGTAGCAATTATTTGTACTTCCTCATACTATAGAAACCAAATATCAAGACGGTAAGCTGTTACCACAGATATTGTCTCTTCATACTAAATTACATACAGAATTATAACATCTGCATGTGACTGAATAAATATGTTCAGTTGAAGGGGTATGGGGCATAGTGAGCAATTTTTTCTGCGTCACAGTGAACATACACTGATGAGCCAACACATTATGACCACCTGCTTAATAAATTGTTAGTCCGTCTTTGGAACGAAATACATCACTGATTCCACATATCATGGATCCGACAGTTTGTTGGTAGGTTTTTGGAGGTATGTGGCATTATAAATAACAGGCCGCTGATAAGCGTATGTGGTGATGGCACCCGATAGAGACCCTATGGGTTGCATAGGATTTACATCTGGTGAATCTAGTCGTCGAGACATCAACCTGGTTTGAGATAATGCTCCTCAAACCACTCTGGCTCCCAGGTACGGGCAGTTATACTGCTGAAAGATGACATCGCCGTTTGGGAAGGCATCAAGTATGTACGGACGCACATAGTTCACAGCTGTCAGCGTATCTTCGATTAGTACCTCAGATCCCATGTAAGCGCAGGAGAATGTCTCCCGTAGCATAATGTTGCTCCCACCAGCCTGAGTCCGTGCCGCGCTGCACTTTCGAGCCGCCGCTCACCTCGATGACGTCGTTTGAGGAGGCGCCTATCGACCGAGTGTAGCAAAAATGTAATTCACCCAAAGAGCCGACACGTTTCCATCGATCGACTGTCGAGTCGCGATGGTCCCGAGCCCGTTGGAATCGTAATTGACGATGTCGTTGGGTCAAGATGAGAACACGCAGGTGTGGTCTGTTACGAAGCTACATGTTCACCAATGCTCGATGAACGGTGTGCTCCAAAACAATTGTGCATGCACCAGAATTGTGCTCTCTCGGCAGAGATGCCACAGACCACTTCTGTCCCACTTTAGAGAGCAGGCAAGCCTCCAAACACCATGTTCTGTGGAGGATCGTTGACGTCCGACCATTTAGCGTCTAGTTGTATTTTCACTGTCCTACATCTTTCCATAAATGCTCACGACAGTAGGAAGTGAACATTCGACCAGCTTCACTGTGTTTGAGATACTCGTTCACAGGGCCTGTGCACTAATAATATGCCCTTTGTCAACGTCGCTTGTCTCACTGGATTTCCGCACTAGCAGCCCATGCCTTCGCTAGGTTGATCCCCCGTCCGTGCCTGCTCCGCATATGTACTTTTGTTATCGCGTCACGCGCCACCGATGCCACCAGGCGGCATCCAGCGTTGCAGTGGGAAGTGATCATAATGTTTTAGCTTACCAGTGTACATGATGGAAATAAAAATGGTTTGCTACAGAGTGAGAAAAACTACTTTTGGTTTAGTACCTGCTGAAGAAATGATGAAGGCTGTGAATAGTGTAATTCAAGCAGGCACGATAGTTCTGTCAGCAGCAAAACAATACAACACTCCTCGTCAGACTCTTGAAAGGTTAGTTATCCTCGTACTGTGACAGTAAAAAAGGTGCAGTAGTTGCAAATCTACCGGTAAATACTGATAATGACAGCAACAGGACACACAAAACAGATACCAGCAACAAGCACCACTCCAGATGTAAGTCTGTCTGCGAATAGTAGCTGTTTATATACACACATAAAGAAAAAGTTTTGCATCACCCTGGTCTCCAGCACTCCTGAAGATAGACGTTGACTGTGGATATTGGATAATGTATTACAGACACAGTAACCTTGAGTGTTCAGAGATGTCACTAAACCTGCCCAAAGATGTAAACAACCATGCATGAGTAGCGCCTATTAAGCCGAGGGGTTCCGACAACCGATCAGTTCTAGTCATTCCACAAGGAAGGAGGTACATGGCTTGTGTTGTACGTAGTTCAACCATGCCTAGACGGTCAATACCGCAGTTCAATTGCGTCCGCATTGTTACTTTGAGCCAGGAAGGGCTCTCAACAAGAGAAGGCATATAGGAGTGAACCAAAGCGATATTTTTCGGACATGGAGGAGATACAGAGAAAGAGGAACTGTAGATGACATGCATCACTCAGGCCACCCAAGGGCTACTATTGCAGTAGATGACAGCTACCTACGGATTATTGCTCGGAGAAATCCTGACAGCAACGCCACCATGTTGCATAATTCCTTTTGTGCAGCTACAGGACGTCGTGATACGACTCAAACTGTGCGCAATAGGCTGCACGATGCACAACTTCACTCCAAACGTCCATGGCGAGGTTCATTTTTGCAACCACGACACCATGCAATGCGGTGCCAGCCGGGGTGGCCGAGCGGTTCTAGGCGCTAAAGTCGGGGACCGCGTGACCGCTACGGTCGCAGGTTCGAATCCTGCCTCGGGCATGGTTGTGTGATGTCCTTAGGTTAGTTTGGTCTAAGTAGTTCTAAGTTCTAGGGGACTGATGACCTCAGAAGTTAAGTCCTATAGTGCTCAGAGCCATTTGAACCATTATTATTTTTATTATTGTTATTATTATTTTGCAATGCAGTACAGATGGGCTCAACAACATGCCGAATGAACCGCTCAGGATTGGCATCACGTTCTGTTTACCAATGAGTGTTTCCTATGCGTTCAACCAGATTATCATTGGAGACATCTACATCTACATGACTACTCTGCAATTCACATTTAAGTGCTTGGCAGAGGGTTCACCGAACGACAATCATACTATCTCTCTACTATTCCACTCCCGAACAGCAAGCGGGTAAAACGAACACCTAAACCTTTCTGTTCGAGCTCTGATTTCTCTTATTTTATTTTGATGATCATTCCTACCTATGTAGGTTGGGCTCAACAAAATATTTTCGCATTCGGAAGAGAAAGTTGGTGACTGAAATTTCGTAAAAAGGTCTCGCCGCGACGAAAAACGTCTATGCTGTAATGAATTCCATCCCAACTCGTGTATCATATCTGCCACACTCTCCCCCCTATAACGTGATAATACAAAACGAGCTGCCCTTTTTTGCACCCTTTCGATGTCCTCCGTCAATCCCACCTGGTAGGGATCCCACACCGCGCAGCAATATTCTAACAGAGGACGAACGAGTGTAGTGTAAGCTGTCTCTTTAGTGGACTTGTTGCATCTTCTAAGTGTCCTGCCAATGAAACGCAACCTTTGGCTCGCCTTCCCGACAATATTATCTAAGTGGTCCTTCCAACTGAAGTTGTTCGTAATTTTAACACCCAGGTACTTAGTTGAATTGACAGCCTTGAGAATTGTACTATTTATCGAGTAATCGAATTCCAACGGATTTCTTTTGGAACTCATGTGGATCATCTCACACTTTACGTTATTTAGCGTCAACTGCCACCTGACACACCATACAGCTATCTTTTCTAAATCGCTTTGCAACTGATACTGGTCTTCGGATGACCTTACTAGACGGTAAATCACAGCATCATCTGCGAACAATCTAAGAGAACTGCTCAGATTGTCACCCAGGTCATTTATATAGATCAGGAACAGCAGAGGTCCCAGGACGCTTCCCTGGGGAACACCTGATATCACTTCCGTTTTACTCGATGATTTGCCGTCTATTACTACGAACTGCGCCCTTCCTGTCAGGAAATCACGAATCCACTCGCACAACTGAGACGATACCCCATAGCTCCGCAGCTTGATTAGAAGTCGCTTGTGAGGAACGGTGTCAAAAGCTTTCCGGAAATCTAGAAATACGGAATCAACTTGAGATCCCCTGTCGATAGCGGCCATTACTTCGTGCGAATAAAGAGCTAGCTGCGTTGCACAAGAGCGATGTTTTCTGAAGCCATGCTGATTACGTGTCAATAGATCGTTCCCTTCGAGGTGATTCATAATGTTTGAATACAGTATATGCTCCAAAACCCTACTGCAAACCGACGTCAATGATATAGGTCTGTAGTTAAATGGATTACTCCTACTACCCATCTTGAACACCGGTGCGACCTGCGCAATTTTCCAATCTGTAGGTACAGATCTATCGGTGAGCGAGCGGTTGTATATGAGTGCTAAGTAGGGAGCTATAGTATCAGCGTAATCTGAAAGGAACCTAATCGGTATACAATCTGGACCTGAAGACTTGCCCGTATCAAGCGATTTGAGTTGTTTCGCAACCCCTAAGATATCTACTTCTAAGAAACTCATGCTAGCAGATGTTCGTGTTTCAAATTCTGGAATATTCCATTCCTCTTCCCTGGTGAAGGAATTTCGGAAAACTGCGTTAAATAACTCCGCTTTAGCGGCACAGTCGTCGGTAACAGTACCATCGGCACTGCGCAGCGAAGGTATTGACTGCGTCTTGCCGCTTGTGTACTTTACATACGACCAGAATTTCTTCGGATTTTCTACCAAATTTCGAGACAATGTTTCGTTGTGGAACCTATTAAAGGCATCTCGCATTGAAGTACGTGCCAAATTTCGCGCGTCTGTAAATTTTAGCCCATCTTCGGGATTTCGAGTTCTTCTGAACTTCGCATGCTTTTTCGTTGCCTCTGCAACAGCGTCCGGACCTTTTTTGTGTACCACGGGGGATCCGTTCCATCTCTTACCAGTTTATGAGGTATGAATATCTCAATTGCTGTTGCTACTATATCTTTGAATTTGAGCCACATCTCGTCTACATTCGCATAGTCAGTTCGGAAGGAATGGAAATTGTCTTTTAGGAAGGCTTCTAGTGACACTTTATCCGCTTTTTTAAATAAAAATTATTTTGCGTTTGTTTCTGATGGATTTGGAAGAAATGGTATTGAGCTTGGTTACAACGACCTTGTGATCACTAATCAATGTATCAGTCATGGTGCTCTCTATCAGCTCTGGATTGTTTGTGGCTAAGAGGTCAAGTGTGTTTTCGCAACCATTTACAATTCGCGTGGGTTCGTGGACTAACTGCTCGAAATAATTTTCGGAGAAAGCATTTAGGACAAACTCGGAAGACGTTTTCTGCCTACCACCGGCTTTGAACAAGTATTTTTGCCAACATACCGAGGGTAGGTTGAAGTCCCCACCAACTATAACCGTATGAGTGGGGTATTTATTTGTTACGAGACTCAAACTTTCTCTGAACTGTTCCGCAACTGTATCATCGGAGTCTGGGGGTCGGTAGGAGCCAATTATTAACTTAATTCGGCTGTTAAGTATAACCTCCACCCATACCAATTCGCACGGAGTATCTACTTCGACTTCACTACGAGATAAACCACTACTGACAGACACAAACACTCCACCACCAATTCTGCCTAATCTATCTTTCCTGAACACCGTCTGAGACTTCGTAAAAATTTCTGCAGAACTTATTTCAGGCTTTAGCCAGCTATCTGTACCTATAACAATATCAGCTTCTGTGCTTTCTGTTAGCGCTTGAAGCTCAGGGACTTTTCCAGCGCAACTACAACAATTTACAGCTATAATTCCGACTGTTCCTTGATTCAAGCACGTCCTGTAATTGCCAAGCACCCTTTGACATTGCAGCCCACCCCGTACTTTCCCGAGGCCTTCTAACCTAAAAAACCGCCCAGTCCACGCCACACAGCCTCCGCTACCCGTGTAGCCGCCAGCTGAGTGTAGTGAACTCCTGACCTATTCAGCGGAACCCGAAACCCCACCACCCTATGGCGCAAGTCAAGGAATCTGCAGCCAACACGGTCGCAGAACCGTCTGAGCCTCTGATTCAGACCCTCCACCCGGCTCTGCACCAAAGGTCCGCAGTCGGTTCTGTCGACGATGCTGCAGATGGTGAGCTCTGCCTTCATCTCGTAAGCAAGACCGGCAGCCTTCACCAAATCAGATAGCCGCTGGAATCTAGAGAGAATTTCCTCAGATCCAAAGTGACACACGTCATTAGTGCCGACATGTGCCACCACCTGCAGCTGGCTGCACCCTGTGCTCTTCATGGCATCCGGAAGGACCCTTTCCACATCAGGAATGACTCCTCCCGGAATGCACACGGAGTGCACACTGGATTTCTTCCCCTCCTTAGCCGCCGTATCCCTAAGGGGCCCCATTACGCGCCTAACATTGGAGCTCCCAACTACCAATAAGCCCACCCTCTGCGATTGCCCGAACCTTGAAGGCTGAGAATGATCCTCTGAAACAGGGCAGGCAGCTGCATCTGGCTCAGCCAGAGACAGTGCCTGAAACCGGTTTGTCAGACGCACTGGGGAGGCTTTCTGATCAGCCTCCGGGGACGCCTTTCGCTGCCTGCCACGCCTTGGAACGACCTCCCAATCAACCACAGGCGAGGGCTCAGCCCCACTGCGGGCAACAACCGGGGCAACCACAGCGGCAGACCGATCTGGGGACAGACGGGACGAGGTTGACATCCCCGTGATACCCAAGTCCGGCTCCCCACAGTGGTGCCCATTGGCAACAGCCTCAAGCTGCGCGACCGAAGTCAGCGCCGATTGCAGCTGTGAGCGAAGGGATGCCAAGTCAGCCCTCATCCAAACACAGCAATCGCAGTCCCTGTCCATTCTAATCGATGTTGAACAACAGTTACTGAAACACGAGTCCGTGCCTAGATAACGCAAGCGAAACACGCCTAGAATGTATCAACTAACCTGTACAAATGCCTAACGACTGCGCTACAATCTGCTGAATTTACGATTACAGTAACTAAAACTCGAAATTGCACCTCCAATACGAAACTCACACGCAATTTAAATAAGAACCTACCAAGTAAACACTAAAGCGCGATGCTACAACTGTCAAATACTAAAATACCCCCGAAATATATGAATTAAACAATGCAAGTACCCAAAAACACGCAAAGAAATTAATTAAACTATCTAACAAATAAGTAAGCTAGGGTTATACGACTTGCTGTTGCAGCTGCTTATCCAACGGTGGCAGGGAGCACCTGTTTGGAGGCATCCTGGTCAAGCTGAACGCCTTAGACACACTGTCCAGCGAGTGCAGCAAGGTGGAGGTTCGCTTATCTTTTGGAGTGGTGTTATGTGGGGCCGAGGTACGCCACGGGTTGTCATGGAAGGCGCCGTAACGGCTGTACGATACATGAATGCCATCCTCCAACTGATAGTGCAACCATATCGGCAGCATACTGGCGAGGCATTCGTCTTCGTGGACGACAATTCGCGCTCCCATCGTGCACATCTTTTGAATGAGATCCTTCAGGATGACGACATCGCTCGACTAGAGTGACCAGCATCTTCTCCAGACATGAACCGTATCGAACATGACTGGGATACACTGAAAAGAGCGTTTTAAGGGCGTTGCCCACCAACCACCCTGCGGGATCTACGCTGAATCGCCTTTGAGGAGTGGGACAATGTGAACCAACAGTGCTTTGAACTTGTGGATAGTATGCCACGAAGAATGCAGGACTTGCTACTGGGTATTAGAGGTACCGGTGTGGACAACAATGTCGACTACCACCTCTGAATGTCTTGCTGTATGTATGGTTTTCATGAGCAATAAAAAGGGAGGAAATGGCATGTATGTTGATCTCCATTCCAATTTTATGTACAGGTTCCAGAGCTCTAGGAACCGAGGTGATGCAAAACGTTTTTTTGATGTATGTAGCTCAGTACATTTGGTAACACTGAAGGAATTTCCACATTTTCCAAAAGCAAAAACCTGTAAGACAAGAGCTCATTTATCGAATAAAAAGAGAAAGAACAAGAATTCTTAATGACAGCTCTAAGAAGCAGGAGTTTCTAGAGCGTACAAATGGGAAGAAAATGAACTTTCAAACTCTCAAAATTAAGCAACGCGTCCATTTCTAAACGTGTCAGAAGGCAAATTCAGCCAGAGAGCAGCTCAAGAAGGCTCTGCGATTCTTCTGATGGGTGACAGAGGTGATAATCTGAGTTTTCGCTATAAGGTATAATTAAAGATCAAAGGCGATGTTGAAAAGAAAGGACTAAGTTACACTGCAGTTGTGACTTACCTGCAGAACTCATGAAAGTTTGACAGATATTTTTCGTTTGCTGCAGGTACAGAAGCACATGAAATTAGTTTCACAGATGTCATTTGTAGGCAGACTACCGGAGACTTACACAGTCAGCGGCACAAAAGAAACTGTAGTGATGCTTGTATTCCCTACTGACATGGATACTTACAATGCCATTGATTTTACTATGCGCAAATTCAATGTATCACATGTTTACCGAGAAAAATAAATGTTTCCAGTGTGTCTGTGGACTTCGTTTCTGTTGCTCCCTGCGGCCGACGCCAACACTCAGTGTGCGCCACGATGGGGGTGCTATCAATAATTCCGTGTGTAAACTTTTTGTCACATGAAAACGTATGAATAAATATGGAGATTGGATGGTATAGGCTTCCTAAATGGACCGAAATAATTCACAAATATTATCAAATTTCGTCACAAACTGTTCTAAAACAAAAGCCGTGCCCACTGTGTCGCAGTCTCCCCTATTGAATTAACAGTGTTTCAGCATTTACTTCTGCTTCCATTCTTTTTAATTTTATCTCCTACTTTGGATGGCCAGGATCAGCCGCTCTGCCTCCACCGTTTCCCTTACCGTCCGGATCCCTGTAACAAAGCCCGTCACCCCAGCCTCGACGAGTTTCGAAACTGGAGAACCAAAGTCGGTGTCTGGGTTAGACCTGTGTTACTGCTACAGTTTAGTGTTGAAAAGGACTGAGAAGGTCAGCTAAGGTTAGAATTAACTTTCAACGACTTTTCTCTTTTTTAAAAAAGAAAGAAAAGCAAACAAACAATCATTCACATTTATTATTAATTTTCAAGGTTGCTGTGTACTCGTGTGCTGTTTAAAGTATTTTATACAGGAAGCGTCTTACGTGTATGTAACAGTGTAATCCACTAACAGTTATGGATTGACGAGTATCGAAGTCGACGTATAAGCAATCACCATCAAAATACACTGAAGAGCCAAAGAAACTGGTACACCTGCCTAATATTATGCACGGCCCCTGCGAACGCACAGAAGTGCAGCAACATGATCTGGCGTGGACTCGATTAATGTCTGACGTAGTGCTGGAGGGAACTGCCACCATGAATCCCGTATAGCTGTCCATCAATCGATAAGAGTACAAGGGGGTGGAGATCTCTTCTGAACAGCATGCTGCAAGGCACCTCAGATATGCTCAATAATCTTCATGTCTGGGGAGTTTGGTGGCCAGCGGAAGTATTTAAACTCGGAAGACTGTTGCTGGAGCCACTCTGTGGCAGTTCTGGACGTGTGGGGCACCGCATTGTCCTGCTAGAATTGCTCGTGTCCGTCGGAATACATAATGGACATGAGTGGATGCATGTGATCAGACAGGACGCTTATGTACGTGTCACCTGTCAGAGACGTATCAGGGGTCCCCTATCACTCCAACGAACAGTCCCTGCTGACATGCAGAGTCAGTGGATTCATGAGGTTGTCTCCATACCCGTACATGTCCATCCGCTCGATACAATCTGAAACGAGACTCGTCCGACCAGGCAACATGTTTCCATTCATCAACAGTTCAATGGGTGTTGATGGGCCCAGGCGAGGCGTAAAGTTTGTGTCAAGCTGTCATCAAAACTACACGAGTGGGCCTTCGGCTCCGAAAGCCCATGTCGATGATGTTCCATTGAATGGGTCGCACGCTGACACTTGTTGATGTCCCAGCACTGAAATCTGCAGCAACCTGCGGAAGGGTCGCAGTTCTGTCACGCTGAACGAACCTTTTCAGTCGTCATTGGTCCCTATCTTGCAGGATCTTTCTCCGGCTGCAGCGACGTCTGAGATTTGATGTTTTACCGGATTCCTGATATTCACGGTACACTCGTGAAATGGTGGCACGGGAAAATCCCCACGTCATCACTGTCTCGGCGATGCTGTGTCCCATCGCTCGTGCGCCGAGTATAGCACCACGTTCAGACTCACTTAAATCTTGATAACCTACCATTGTTTCAGCAGTAGCCGATCTAATAACTGCGCCAGGCACTTGTTGTCTTATGTAGGCGTTGCCTACCGCAACGCCGTATTCTGCCTGTTTACGTATCTCTGTATTTGAATACACATGCCTATACCACTTCAGAGTAGTTGACTGTTGCACCACTCCCCATTTGGTATAGAGTCCCGTCCGCAGTACCAGTGCGTTAGCATCTTTGTTCATGTAATTTGTCTCAGCTGTGTCTACTCAGAATATGTAGACACACACACAACAGAGAAAGAAAGTACAACCCAATAACTAGTATGTGTACGTGAAAATGTTTTGCGTTGAGTGCGGGGTGGTAGACCGAACAGTGTGAGAAACTTATTGTAAATGTACTTAACGTCATCCATAGCAACCTAACAAAACATGGTAACATACATGTACCAAATTTTGTCTTAGTGAGACTGACAGTATGTCCAAATACAGGTTCGATTTTCGAATGTTTTTCATCATAAGAGACCAAACCACAGTAACTGGTTAAAAGTGGAGGACCCTTTCTGTAAATATAATGGATGAAGAGAGCTAAAAAAGCCGACGGAGTTGTTTTCAAATCGATAGTTCTATTAATTTGGTCCATCTTATTTCTGATTATGATAAAATCATATGAATTTTTAAGTCGATGTAATCGACACCGATGATTGACAGTAAATACTTAATGACAGCTCTCTTTTTACAGATGCCGCCCCCTTATGTCAATTCCGGCATTGTCCTCTACCCGAGGAAGAAAGACTACGCCGTCATGTGCATCAGAGGTCGAGCGATTCATTATTTATTTGGAGGTATAGAACTCATGGATTCTTGGAACTGTTTAAACGATCCTCATTGCGCTATTGTGAAGAACCCTAAGAACAGTCAACACTTCTCGAAGTTCTTGCAGAGCATCTTCCACGATCCGCCCCATGATTGGATTATTCATCGCAGGAGATAATGTGATTCATTCCCACAAGCAGATCAACAGATAACGGTATGTACACGACATTACAAGACGACATGCCATGAAAAATGAGCGCCGGCGTCCGTAGAGTATCGACGCCGTGTGTGCGTGTTACAGAAGTGTTACCTTGCGTTTGTTTTTCTTTCTTTTAGAGACAGATCGGGAGAAATGTGGATTATATTTTGTCAAAAAACAAATGAATAATCTCCTGTGGCCATTTGCCCGTTCCATAAGTTCCCGTTTGGGGACGCAGACATCAAGTGCAGACCTCGTACAATGACCCCTGCTCACTTCGCCCCCAGACCATTCCTTCTATTCCTTGACCCTACATAAAAAAGTGGCGGGGTGTTGGACTATCAAGCAGGCGAGCTGTGTTCAAACCTCCTGTCTGCCAAAAACTTTTTTTTACCGTTCGCCGTATTCAAATTCGTGTCTGTATCGTGGTGTAACGTCCGTTTGCAACACTGAGGTGTAAGGAAGGGACCTATAATGACAGTAGATTCTGCTCAACTACTCTATTAGCAGCCGAAAGGAAGTGGCTCTCGATTGGGAAGCACAAGCGTTTGATGACAAAGAGACAAGTCAATCGAATCCTCCAACGGAAAACATATCTAGTGTGTCAGACACGGCATTACTGACAGAATGTGTGTCATATGACACGAATCTCATACGGACACACCTAATTTGTACGCCTGGTGAGTGAGTGAGATACGCCTCCTTGCCCGATTTAGGTGTTCGTATGAATTTGAACGTGGTCACTCCCAAGGAAATGACGAAAACATATACGAGGGCAGTTCAATAAAGAATTACCATAATTTCTTACGGTCGTAATTTCTAACGCTAAAATTTACTCTTATGATATTCTGTTAGCTTAATGTGCAGCAAACAGCCCGTAGTAGGTTCAATGTTGGGACTCCTGGTTCCCGCCTGTGAGAGGCAGGCAAGGTCAGACATGTTCAGTGTCGCCTTCCGCTGCAATGCAGGTAACACGCAAGGAATAACACGCAAGGAACAATATGCGGATTTGAAATTCTGCTTTCGTCTCAACAAATCTTCAACTGAGGCCTCTACAATGTTACAGGAGGCCTATGGAGAGTCTGTTCTTCCCTATAGCACAGCTCGAAGGTTGTTTAAAGTGTTTAACGAGTGGAGACAATCAATTTCAAAGGAAGGTGGGCCCGGTGCTCCAGTTACTGCTCTTACGGAAGAAAACATGAACACTGCTGCCGTCATTGTGAGAGAGCATCGACGAGTTACCTTAAGATCACTTTCTGAAATACTCTACATTTCATTGGGTGCCACCCACACGTTGCTGACAGAAAAATTACACATGACACGTGTTTGTGCGCGATGGGTTCCGAGACTGTTGAGTCCCAAACAAAAGGACATTCGCGTGCAGGTCTGCATGCAGTTAAAATTGATGTTAGAGGAAGATCCGGAGTGTCTTTCAAATGTAATCACTGCTGATGAAACTTGGCTACATCATTTTGATCCTGAGAGCAAACAGCAAAGCTCTGTGTGGAATTCTCCTTCATCACCAACCCCCCCACACCGCAAAAGAAAAGCAAAAGTGGTTGCTTCTGCTGAGAAAGTGCCGGCCGGAGTGGCCGAGCGGTTCTAGGCGCTACAGTGTGGAACCGCGCGACCGCTACGGTCGCAGGTTCGAATCCTGCCTCGCGCATGGATGTGTGTGATGTCCTTAGGTTAGTTAGGTTTAAGTAGTTCTAAGTTCTAAGGGACTGATGACCACAGCAGTTAAGTCCCATAGTGCTCAGAGCCATTTGAACCATTTTTTTGCTGAGAAAGTTATGGTCATCTCATTCTCTGATATTCATGGGATGGTTTATCAGCATGTTGTACCTGTACACACATCAGTAACTGGAAAATACTACAGGAGTGTCCTAAGAACATTACAAGTCTGTATCAGGCGCCAAAGACCAGATTTCCGTGAAGCAGGCTGGAAGCTGCACCATGATAATGCGTGACCGCATGTTGCCAATGTGGTTGCTGAATATCTTGCAAAAATCAACGTGAAGTGCATCCCTCACCCTCCCTATAGTTCGGAGTTAGCCCCAAGTGACTTTTTTCTATTCCCTAACATGAAGAAACGCCTTTGTGGGAGGCATTATCAATCATCAGAATCAGTGGCGAAGCTGCGGAAGCGATTTTGAAGGATGTCTCAAAAAATGGTTTCCAGCATGTATTTGAAGAGTGGCAGAAACTCTGGTACAAGTGCATCGGATTCATGGGAGACTACTTTGAGAAGGAGCATCAAAATTATGAGAATGATCAAGGTATGTTGTCAAAAAAATTATGATCATTCTTTATTGAACAGCCCTCATAGTTTGCTACATGAGGTGCAAAAAATGAACGCAACAGTTTCACAATCACATACTTTCACTGTGTTCTGTGAAAACATATGTTCTTAACGGTTTTGAAGTTGCGTTCCTCTTTGGAAGTTTTAACTCTCGAACTCCTTTGTTGTATCATAGTTCACACCGGTTTACTTGTTTTCATTTATGTGAGACATCTATATGGTACGTGGGCTGCTCTCACTATTCACGACGTTTACCTGCAACGGTAACGCATTCATGACTCATATTCTCTAACCAGTCTATAGCATAACAAGTGCCAAGATTATGGAAAGACAACAAACATTTCAATGACCGAACGGACAGTTCATAATGTTGTGAAGAAAATAAAAATAAGTACCACCAGAGAGTTTCGAACCTGGCTCGTCAGTCTTAGTCAAATGCCGTACACACTTTCCCATGACTCCCCAGCTGTTCACTTGCGCTCAGCACTACACTTGCTAAGCTTCAATCGCTCACTTATAATTTTTACTTTTTTCTCACAGCTCAGTACACCTTCCTCCTTTTTCCATGCTTGATCTGTGTTCAGTTTGTGACGGGATATCCACTGGGCCATCATACCACTAAATCTGAGCTTGCTAGCTGTGTGTTTTGGTTTGAAGAATCAAAGTCGGCGGACACAGTTCAAAATAATTTCCGTACCAAGTACGCAAAGATCTTCCTAGTAGGCCTACAGTTTATGAGTGGCATAAATGTTTTGTAGAAACAGGGTACTGTGTAAAACATGGGAAATCATCAGGTCGTCCAAGCACATCTGACGACATCATTGAGCGAGTGAGACAACTTTTTGTCAACAGCTTTACGAAATCGACGTAGCCTGCATCTCGCGAACTGCAAACCCCACATATGACCATTTGGAGAGTGTTGAGAAACCGTTTGTATTTGAAACCGTGCAGATTGACGATTGTACAAGCAATAAAACACACTGATAAAATTTCTCGCAAGAACTTCTTTGCGGATATGTTAAATCGATTACATGAGGATGAAAATTTCTTCGACAAAATCATCTTTTCTGACGAGTCGAATTTTCACTTAAGTGACAAGGTTGACATATATAACTGTAGGATTTGAGGCAGTGAAAATCAGCATCAAATATTGCATCGTGTTCGTGATAGCCTTCAACTGAACACTTTTTGTGTATTGAGCAAGAACCAAGGGTACGGCCCCTTTTTCCGTGAGAGAGCCATCAGTGGGACAGCGCACCTAGATATGTTGCAATTTTTGATACCACAGCTCGAAATGTTTACTTCATACAAGATGGTACACCAGCCCACTAACGGGCTGACATCTGGGATTTTCTCAGTGACCACTTACCAGGTCCGCGCAGTTCCCAAACCTGACACCGCTCGATTTTCTTATGGGGATTCATCAAGAATATTGTGCTTTGTACCTCCTGTGGCAGCTTCTCTACCTGAACTTGAGCAAGAATTTATGCCGCCACTAAGCAAGTTACACTTGCAACGCTACAAGGAGTTGAGAAGAAATTGACTCTGATGGAATGTGTGCAGGATAAGCAACGGAAGCAACATACAACATCTTTAGTTTAAGGTAAAAAAAACTTGATGTGTTTCCCTACAAAATAACATTAAATCCAGGTCTATATCTTCTTTCAATAAATGTATATGAATTTTTAAAGTTATAAAGTGCTTTTTGAAACACCCTGTATATGAACGATTGCGAAAAGCTGTCTCAGTGCTCACTGGCTACACTGACCCCCATTTCTCCATAAAATCTGAAAGCTCTTAGGGTAATGCCCCACCATAAAATTATGCTCCATGGTTTCAGTATTCCAATTTGTAAAATGGACGTTGAGGATTTTAGAACATTTAAGAGTGTTATCGACCTCTCTATCACACCTAAAACTGGTGTTCATCGTAACAATGTACTTTTAAGAAATTTTGAAATTATAAAATTTTCAATGGATTTCCGCGAACATTGTTTAAAGCAACGTATTCTTGATTGGAATAGTGGGAGGCCACCATTTTCTTCAAGTCACATCGAGGGAGACCACAATTTGCTATTTCTCCACAGTGTGTAGATGCCTCGCAAATCCTAGTGCCCAATAGGTGGAAGGCAAATACCAACCTCGAAACACGAACTCTTAACAAAGTACTATATCAATCTTTAAACAAATAGACTTAACAAAACTACTACAACTCATGCCTAAAGTGAACAAACAGTTTCGTCTGAGCCTGAAGCCAGAGAACGTGCTTAATGAAAATGATGACAACGAGGAATATGACGTGTTGGAAAAGGTCACAACTATATGTGTGGTGCATTAAGTGTCTGTTACTTATGTCCTGATTCTAGTTTTACGTTAATTACAAACTATACTACAATTAAAAGAAACTATTGTCTCTAGCCTATATACAAAAATTTTGTAAGTTGACAATAAGAATAACAACAATAATAATAACAATAATAAATATTACATGGTTTTTATAGGAAGGATGTTAAAAAAGATACAAGTCAAACCTATGAGACTGGTGGTTTCCCTGCAAATTTGATTTTCACAAGTATCTGTTTTTCCGTAAACTTAACATATGTGCTTTGGGCCCTTCTGGTTCTCAGCACCTGAATTATTATTATAGCTTACGCTAGGAAGTGAAATAACCACAGACATTCTTAAAAGCTCACTGCAACATCACGTATAGTAAACTCGTAATATTGTGGAATGGCGGTAAGTCTTAATAAGAAGTATTGAATCTTAGGAGGGTGGAGTTTTGAACGGAGGGGTGGAGTTTTGAACGGGCACAAACTAAAATCTAACACAAGAACTGCAAAATGAAATAAATAGCAACTCAAAGAAAACGTAAGAAGGACATTATCGGGAAATAAGAAGAAAGCAACACAGAATTTCTAAGAGAAAAGTCACTACACACGTAACGAAAAAATAACAAATCTTGGACTGGATAACCTAAGGCGCTGCAGTCATGGACTGTGCGGCTGGTCCCGGCGGAAGTTCGAGTCCTCCCTCGGGCATCGGTGTGTGTGTTTGTCCTTAGGATACTTTAGGTTAAGTAGTGTGTAAGCTTAGGGACTGATGACCTTAGCAGTTAAGTCCCACAAGATTTCACACACATTTGAACAATCGATAACCAGAAGTGGGCTGTATAGGTCAGTTCTAGTTGTCGATTCGAAGGTTTGCTCTTAATCGCTTTTTTGCATTAGTACAGGAAGCGATACCATACAGGTAAATCCTAAAGGAATTTGGGAGCCACCCCTAATGAAAATGACATAATAATGGAACGTGCAGTTACAAATTTCAGCGGTATCACGCATGAAAATTCTAAAAGACTTGACAGTTATACGATTTCTGTTTCCATGTTACTCTCTGTACAACTGATGTTGCAGGTGTGTACTGCACATTCTTTGAGAATTGCCATGAATGGTATCACTCTAATTTTTGATTCCACGTTCCGTTATTTTCATGATTTTTATTGGCTGTTAGTTATTTCGTCAAACGTCTAATTTTTTCATATCATTCGTTATGCTACTGGAAGAACGGGAAACATAACTAACGTTGGAATCGACAATGTGATTTGACCTACGGTATATAGACACAAAAAGTAAATAAATAAACAAATAATCCTAAAAGGAATAACAACAAACAATGAAAAACCACGATAAATAACGAACTGTGGGATGAAGGACTATAATGACGTATATAACTGTCCTCTTTGGGTTTCTGCGTAATCTCACCCTCGGCAGTGATGGCACATTCGGAGGAAAACAACCAAATGTTTGTGAGAAGCAGGATTATATATACCGGTAATTGCAGATAGTCGCAGCTGTGCTCTTAAGTTTCTGGCCAACCCCACCTTTGTAAATGGTGCCGTATTCGGAAAAAATAGTCATATATATTTATGAGAACTAAGATTATAAACAAGATTGCTACTTGATTCACGAGCAGCAACTTAAGCTGTGCACTTAGGTTCTTGCCTACCCCACAACCTGGGATATCGCGATATATTTGTAATAAACAGCATAGTTTACGGCACAGACAACCACAGATGAAATTTAATAACAAGCCAGTTCCATCCTTCGCATCGTAAACTCATGGCGTCCTTCACTCGGGGTGTCATTGGTCAAAGCTGTATGTGGAATCGGACGCTGGATTTGACTCAAAATAGAGCTTAATGCCTGACATTTATTTAAAATACGTTAGAAAGTATATTATTTCTTACGACAGGGGGATGGAAAACGTGTGTTTCACGGCAGCATCGCGATGTACTAAGCTTGTCGAGCGTTATCTACGCGAGCGAATACGGTAAGCACGTGGCATGTGCATCTCCGTAGGAACACGTATAATTTGTAGTATTTCGATCTTACTCTAATTGCAAGATTAATGAGGTTAATGGTTCTCCAACACAAACTGCTTTAGGCGAACTGTGATAAACGGTCTCGACGACGGATTTGGAAAATTAAATTACCTCGAATATAACGGCTGTGTTCAAGATCTCCGTATTCATTCAATATATGTGATGTGAGAATTAATGTTACGCGTGTGCAGAAAGATGCAATCGATTTAAGGCCTTTGTGTCAGCTGCCAGGGATTGTCGGAAATCAGATGCTAATTAATGACTTACCAGAGACCACTATCGTCCGAGCCCCTACTGCATTTCACTATTTCTTCAGATTCGCTGAATGCGGACAGCGCCATTCACGTTGCTCTACATTCCACTCGACTCAGACTGTTGCTAAGAAACGACACGGGACGTCGAAGAACCCCCTGTATTGTTGAAAAATGCGTCATGTCACCGTCGCCTTTGTTTACTCTATGAGGATATGAGCACAATTATGGTCGTATAATTAAACGATTTGTACACCGAGAATAGTAGTAGCATAAATGGTTTGTGTTGTCCGGGACAGATCCGCCGAGAACAACACCGTCACAGCGGCAGTATCTCATCGAATACAATGAAGAGCCAAAGAAACTGGTACACCTGCACAGTAAGGTGTAGGGCCCCCGCGAGGGCGGAAGTACCGCAACACGATGTGGCATGGACTCAACTAATGTCTGAAGTAGTGTTGGACGGAATTGACACCATGAATCCCGCATGGCTGTCCCTAAGTTCGTGAAAGTACGAGCGTGTTGAAATCTCTTCTGAACAGCACGACATACTCAAGACATACTCAATAATGTCATGCCTGGGTAGTTTAGTGGTCGGAGGAAGTGTGTAAACTCAGAAGAGTGCGCCTGGAGCCACTTTGTTTGCAATTCTGGACTTGTGAGGTGTCGCAATGTCCTGCTGGAATTGCCCAAGTCCGTCATAATGCACAATGGACATGAATGGGTGCTGGTGATCACACAGGGCGCTTACGTATGTATCAGCTCTCAGAGTTGTATCTAGATGTATCAGGGGTCCCATATGACTCCAACTGTACATGCCTGATACCATTACAGAGCCTCCACCTACTAGACTCCAACTGTACATGCCCCATACCATTACAAAGCCTCCACCAGCTAGAACAGTCCCCTGTTGACATGCAGGACCCACGGATTCACGAGGTTACCCATGAACGTCCATCATCTCAATACAATTAGAAACGGGACTCGTCCGACCAGGCAACGTGTTTCCATCATCATCAACAGTCCATTGTCGGTGTTGATGGGCCCAGGCGAAGCGTTAAGCTTTGTGTCGTGCAGTCATCGAGGCTACACGAGTGGGCCTTTGGTTCCGAAAGCCCGTATCGCTGATGTGTCGTTGAATGGTTTGCAAGCTGACAGTTGTTGATGTCCCAGCATCGAAATCTGCAGCAACATGCAGAAAAGTTGCACTTCTATCATGCTGAACGATTCTCTTCAGTTGTCGTAGGTCCCGTTCTTGCTAGATCTTTTCCCGGCTGCAGCGATGTTGGTGATCTGATGTTTTACCGCATTCCTGATGTTCACAGTACACTCCTGAAATAGTCGTGCAGGAAAATCTCCATCATTACCTCGGAAATGCTGTATCCCAGCCGGTCTAGTGGACGAGCGGTTCTAGGCGCTACAGTCTGGAACTGCGGGACCGCTACGGTCGCAGGTTCGAATCCTGCCTTGGGCATGGAAGTGTGTGATGTCCTTAGGTTAGTTAGGTTTAAGTAGTTCTTAGTTCTAGGGGACTGATGACCTGAGAAGCTAAGTCCCATAGCAGTCAGAGCCATTTTTGCTGTATCCCAAAACTCGTGCGCCGACTGTAATACCACTTTCAAACTCACTTAAATCTTGATAACCTGGCATTGTGGAAGTAGTAACCGATCTAACAACTGCACCAGACACTTGTTGTCTTATACGGGCGTTGCTGACAGCAGCACTGAATTCTGCCTGTTTACATATCTCCGTATTTGAATACGCATGGCTATAGCAATTTTCTTTCGGGCTTCAGTGAACATTCCAAACCACACAGTTCTGCTGCGAAACTTCCGAGGCCTGGACTCCTGGAAGAAAGGATGTTGCGGGGACGTGGTATAGTCCCTGGCTGTAGCCAAGCAATGAGTCCGCAAACTTCTTTCTTCTAGGAATGCCGGTCTTGCATGATTCGCAGGAGAGCTTATGTGAAATTTGGAAGATAGAAGACGAGGTTCTGGAAGAGGTAAGGTTGTGAGGACAGGTCGCGAGTCATACTTGGGTAACTTAGCTGGTAGAACACCTGCCCGCAAACGGTGAAGGTCGCGAGTTCGATTCTCGTTCACACACTTTTAACCTGCCAGGAATTTCATAACAATCGAAAATAAAAATTTCGCTTTGGAAAGTAATTTATTTATTTTTATTTTATTTTATATGCCTTGTTCATTAGGATCAAATTGACTATCAGATCTCCGTGATCGTGGAACGAGGAAGTACATGAATTTAACATGAAAAACGTTAACAACAGATAACATTTACACAGATCGTATGCAAATTACAAGTTGAAGACCAAAATCTAGTACAATCAACAATATAACACACGAATTTCTTTCTTTCTTCCACAGTAGTGGGTCGAGGTTTAGTGACACTAGATATTACGTGTCAGTGACAGAGCAGACCAAAGGTCATTTTTTGTCAGGGATGGCGGGAGGGAGAACGACACTGTGTGGGCGGTGCAGTGGGCTCTTTCCTTGGCTTAGAGGGTGAGGTGTGAGAGAAACATTGGTGGTTTCACTAGCAGTCGTTTATTGAAACAAAAGACCCTTCGAACAAACAGAGTAATACAATGTTTTTTAAGTCGCTGAGTTCCTCGCGGCGGAGTCATAGAGTGAAGGTTCCGGTGACGGCTGATGCCACGACGGCTCGTGTTGCAGCGGTGCGCCGGCGGTTTGTTCTCCAGTTCAGCACTGTGCTCGTGACTCACTGCGGCAGCGGCGCGGTCTTCTCCTTGTGAATTCGCTCGTTGTGTATTAACAAGCGACTACGGTGAGGCGCCGAGTGCTGCGTTCTGAAATCGAACCAGCGACCCTCAGGTTCGGCGTCTTCTGTGGGAGTTCATCAATCCCTAGCTTCACACGCGATCCATTTGGTGAGGTCACAGTCCTCACCAGGCACCTGAGTAATTACCACGCAGTCCGTAAAACTTATGCCAGGGCCTTTCCCGCCCGGAATTGTCTTTGCTTTCTTTGGTGGCTGAGAATCGGCATGTTTCCACTGCTCTGACTGTTGATTTGTCTCTGGGGTATAATAGTGCACCCTAGTTTCATCTGTGGTCACAAACCAGTGCAAAAAATCTTGTTCGTTTCTCCTAAAACGAGCCCAACATTGTTCAGATATGCCCATTCTCATGCTTTTTTGATCCAGTGTAGAGTCGCGGCACTCATCTTGCAGATAATTTTTTCATTTCTAATTCTTCAGTTAAAATAGGATATACCCTTTCACATCAACCTGGCAAACACGAGCAGTTTCACGCACTTTCAATCGGCGATCCTCTGTGAACAATTTGTGCACTTTCGCTATGATTTCTGGAGTAGTGACACATCTTGGCTGACCAATGCACGGATCATCATCTAAGCTCTCCCAAACAAATTTAAATTCGTTTGTCCACTTGGCGACTGTTGAATATGAAGGAGCAAAGTCCCCCAGTGTATTCTGGAAATCGACACGAATGTCCTCTGTTTTCATGCATTTCTTTACAAAGTACTTAATCACTGCTCGAATCTAGATTTTTTTCCTTCTTCGCAAATCACTTCGCAGGAGCAACAACAGAGCCACGTCACCACCACAGCTCTCTTCCAAGAGCACTGACGTGGCACGTGTTTACAGGCAAGAGTCCAATGAATATCACGTGAACAACCCGTTGCGCTAGTGCTGACCTCTCGTGGTGATTCCAAGAACTTTTCATATCACCCTCGTACTACAGGCCATCTGCCGACATCTCTCCAAGCCAATAATGCTGCCCTCAGGAATTGCTTCGCCATTAGTTGGGTGCTGCGATATTGCATATGCCTCGAGGACATTCTTTGAGTCATTCTGCTAGTGTATATCCATAATACTTAAACCAGAATTTGGTTATGGTCACCACATGGCGCCGATCCTGGGTGTCCAGTAGTCTGTAGCTCATGCATCACTGCTGGTTTACTGCAATAATCGCATCGTCACATTGATGATGGGACACAGAAATTGCTTTCCCATTGCATACTACAGGCTCTCTACCGCCATCCCTCGAAGACACAATTATTGCCCTCGAGAATTGCCTCACCATTAAACGTGTGGTGCGCAGAAGGAGAGGACACAGTCGAGGCTTCTTCTGCTAGAGTATATCTACGATACTCGCACTGGCATTTTGGTAAGGACACTGCATGGAACCTCTCCTGGGTGTCCAGTAGCTTCCACCCATTGCACTGCTACTGGTTTACTGTAACCCTCACATCCTCATATTGACGGTAGGATACAGAATTTGATTTGCTAGTGCATACTACACGCTCTGTGCTGACGTCTCTCCAAGACACTAATGCTGCCGTCAAGAGCTGAATCTCCATCAGACGGATGCTGCGCTATTTCATATGCCTCGAGGACATTGTCAGAGTCATTATGCTAGAGTTCAAATCTAGACATGACCTCAGTACAGTAAGTGAAGACAAACACATTGAAACATCAGCTATTGAATTATCAGGGCTCGATATCACCAAGAAATTAATCATTTTGTGTGTGTATAGATCTCCCAGTGGTAGTGTGGACACTTTTTTCAATAAATTAACAGAAGTTCTAGATAAAGTCTCAAGTACAAAGGTCAACACAATTCTGTGTGGGGACATAAACATCAACACTAATATCATAAATGAATCCAGCAGCACCTTCATAAACATCCTTCAAAGTTTTGGCATGTCCCTATTGGTCAATAGTGCAACAAGGGTTACTACAATGACTGCATCAGTAATTGACCATGTGGCCACAAATATAGACAGGGAAAAATGTGATGTAGCTGTAAAAGATCTCGGACTATCAGACCATCTCTGTCAAATAACAACAGTAAAATCAGGCATCGAATCATTCCCTAAACTACAAGCCTATAAACGACATCTATCAGAAATCAAAATAAAAGATTTTTCAAAAGAACTAGAAAAACAAAGCTGGGATGAAGTGTATAAGGAAACCAATGTGAATATGAAATTCTCCAAATTCTCCACATTGTTTAAATTGAACTTTGAAACAGCATTTCCAAAAGTATGCATGACTGTATCAACATCTCACAAAAACAGATGGATAACAGCAGGTATTAAGAAGTCCTCCCAAACACTTAAACACCTCAGTTCCATGAAAAAGATTCACAATGATCCAGAATTCTTAAATTTCTATCATAGATACAAAAAGATTTATAGGAAGGTGCTGATTGCTGCAAAAAAGTCATTTAATGACAAAATAATATATAATGCAGAGAATAAAAGCAAAGCAGTCTGGGATGTTATAAAAAAGGAAACGGGGAGAGGCAAACAAACGCAGAATAACATACTGCTAAGGGATGGGATAAGGTAATAAATGATCCACAACACTTAGCAAACTATGTAAACGAGCATTTTTCAAGTATTGCAGAGAAGTTACAGCAAAAATTCCCCAAAACAAACACCTGCAAAAATTGTTGCACTAGATACAATGATGTTACTTCCAACCACAGAGAATGAAGTCAATAAAACTGTTCAAAAGCTAAAAAATAAAAAGTCAGAAGGCTTAGATGATGTACCAATGTGTGTACTGAAACAATGCATAGGGATTATACAAGGCCCATTAACAAATATAATAAATGAATCCTTCACATCAGGGACATTTCCAGAGCAGCTAAAACAGGCAAGAGTTGTACCTTTGCTTAAGAAAGGTAATGCAGAAGACATAGAAAACTACCGGCCCATTTCCCTGCTGTCAGCATTCTCAAAAATAATAGAAGCAATTATGAAAGACAGATTAATGAATTATCTGAATAAATACAATCTTTTAAGCAAATCACAGTTTGGTTTTCGAAGTGGCAAAAATACGGAGTCAGCCATAGTAGAATTCACAAAAGTTGTACTTAATGCTCTTGATAAAGATGAGTGTGTCACAGGCATATTTTTGGATCTTTCTAAGGCTTTTGATACAGTCGACCACAAGATTCTATTAAATAAATTAGAAGCATTAGGAATAAGAGGGGTAGCTAATGACTGGTTTCGATCATACCTAACAGATAGGGTACAAAGAGTAGAGATGACACATACTTCAAATAGATCTAAACATTTAGTAAAATACTTATCAGAACCAAAACATATTAATATAGGGGTTCCACAAGGTAGCATATTAGGACCAATACTATTCCTGATATACATCAATAACTTTCCCAGTAGTGTTACTCATGGTGAGAAAATTCTCTTCGCTGATGACAGCAATATTATAGTCACTGAGAGAACAAGAGAACTCCTTACCGAGAAAGCAAACGAAACTCTCAAGGAAGTTTACGATTGGTCAATAAGCAACAAATTGACATTAAACATAAAGAAAACTAATGCCATGAACTTCAGTTTGAAGAGGAAAAATGGCAATGTTAAATTAAATGTAGATGGCACCTCTATAGACTGTGTAACAAATGCAAAATTTCTAGGAATGAATATTGACTCTCAGCTGAAGTGGTGCGAACACACAAAGGTACTTGCAAACAGAATGTCATCAGCATGTTATGCCCTTAGAATTCTATCATCTGTGTGTAACATGCAGTGTCTTTTAGTTACATATTATTCATATATACACTCAATTCTTAGCTATGGCATTCTTTTTTGGGGAACAAATCCACAAAATATGAACACAATTTTCAAACTCCAGAAAAGAGCCATAAGAATAATAACCACAAATAGTAGTCGAACTCATTGTAAAGATCTGTTCAAAACACTGGGAATTTTAACTGCTCAATGTGAACACATTTACCAGTCAGTTGTACACATCAAAAGTAACATTGGCAATTACTGCACAAACAGCTCTGTCCATGACCATGCAACAAAAGATAGACTCAACTTACATTTACCAAGAAAAAATAAACATAAAACTCAAAACAGCATTTTCTACCAAGGAATAAAACTGTACAATAAATTACCAAAAGAGATTAAAGAAATTTCAAAAATACACTTATTTAAGAAGGCAGCTAAAAAGTACCTGTTATGCAATACATTTTATACATTGAAGGATTACTTAGATAAAGCAGAGTAGGGGTTTGATAAAAAAATGTTATACAAACAAATAAAAATAATAATGATGATTATAAAACATCCAATACTCCACATAACACCTTCACTTTATTATTTTTCTTCTTTTTTCCTTTCTAGAGACACTCTCCCCTCAAGCTATGCATAGCACAATACTAACACCTCTTCCTCTTTCTGAGCTCAACATCTCACTCATTATGAAGGGATGCTGACTCAGTTTTTCAGGATAGCAAATGGGAACTTGCAGTACAGAAAATGGCCCAAGGATCACCTGTGTGTGTGTGTGTGTGTGTGTGTGTGTGTGTGTGTGTGTGTGTGTGTGTGTGTGTGTGTATGTAGTGAGTGAAGTGTTATGAAACAATGTGTGTATAGTGTGTGCAGTGACTGATAGTGAAATATGAGTGAATAGTGTGGCATTACATTATTTAATGAGTTATTTGTAAATAAATTATTGTATACCATGAGTAAAATCTAATGATTGTCTCTAACTAGAAGTCTGTAAATATATGTGTATACGAATTAGCTTATTGTAAATTGATCTAAGCTTGTAAATACTTTGACATGTCCTATATCCTTGTAAAAAGAGATCTACGGATGAATAAAACTACTACTACTACTACTACTACTACTAGTATATGAATGATACTGGAGCCTCTCCTGGATGTCCAATAGCTTGTAACCGATGCACTACTGCCGGTTTACTTTAACCTCGCAACCCTGACATTTGTGATGGGATGTAGAAATACACAAATCAAAAAAGTTTTGCATCACCCCAGTTCCCAGAACTCTTGAAGATAGACATTGACTGTGGATAGTATATCATCGCATTGTTTCTTTGTGCCAGGAAGGGCTCTCACCAAGGGAACTGTGTCTCTGAGTGAACCAAAACGATGTTTGGACATGGAGGAGATACAGAGAGACAAGAACTGTCGATGACATGCCTTGCTCAGGCCGCCCAAGTGTCACTACTGCAGTGGGTGACCGTTACCTAAGGATTATGGCTCAGAGGAACGCTGACAGCAACGCAACCATGTTGAACAATGCTTTTTATGCAGCCACAGGACGTTGTGTTACGACTCAAATTGTGCACAACGTCACTCCCGACGCCCATGGCGAGGTCCATCTTTGTAAACCATGACACTAAGCAGTACAGTACAGATATAGCCCAACAACATGCCGAATGGACCACTCAGGATTGGCATCATGTTCTCCTCACTGATGAGTGTTGCAGATGCCTTCAACCAGACAATAATCGGAGACGGTTTTGGAGGCAACCCGCTCAGGCTGAACGCCTTAGACACACTGTCCAGCGAGTGCAGCAAGATGTAGGTTCCTTGCTGTTTTAGGGTAGCAGCATGTGGGGCCAGCATACGCCACTGGTGGTCACTGATGGCTGTACGATATGTGAATGCCATCCTCCAACTGATAGTGCAATCACATCAGCAGAATATTGGCGAGGCATCTTCATGGACGATAATTTGCGCATCCATCGTGGTCCGCAGCTCGTGGTCGTGCGGTAGCATTCTCGCTTCTCGCGCCCAGGTTCCAGGGTTCGATTCCCGGCGGGTCAGGGTTTTCTCTGCCTCGTGATGACTGGGTGTTGTGTGCTGTCCTTAGGTTAGTTATGTTTAAGTAGTTCTAAGTTCTAGGGGACTGATGACCATAGATGTTAAGTCCCATAGTGCTCAGAGCCATTTGAACTATCCATCGTGCACATCTTCTTAATGACTTTCTTCAGGATAACGACATCGCTCGTTAGAATGGCCAGCATGTTATCCAGACATGAACCCTGTCAGCCATCCCAGGATAGATTGATAAAAGCTCTTTATGGACGACGTGACCCACCAACCACTCTCAGGGATCTATGTCGAATCGCCAGTGAGGAGTGGGACATTATGGACCAACAGTGCCTTGTTGAACTTGTGGATAGTATGCCACGACGAATACAGGCATGCATCAATGGAAGAGAACGTGCTACTGGGTATTAGAGGTACTGGTGTGTACAGCATTCTGGACCACCACCTCTGAAGGTCTCGTTATATGGTGGTACAATATGCAGTGTGTCGTTTCCATGAGCAGTAAAAAGTGTGGAAATAATGTTTATGTGGATCTCTATTCCAATTTTCTGTACAGGTTCCAGAACTTTCGTAACCGAGTAGATGCAAAACTTTTTTTGATGTGTGTAATTTCACCATTACATACTACAGCGTCTTCAAGACACTAACACGGGCTCAGTAATTGCAATTCTCCGCTACTGGCGCTGACATTCTTCTACGATCACTGAATGGAACCTCTTCTGGGTGTCCAGCAACTTGTAACCAATGCTCTGCTGCTGGTTTACTGTAATTCTCACACAGTCACGTTGACAATGGGACACACAAATTACTTCTCCATTGCATACTACAGGCTCCCTTCCCATGTCTGCTAAAAACACTAATGCTGCCCTCAGAAACTGCATTTCCATCACATGGGTTCTGTGCTAAAGCATATGCCTCGAGGACATTGTCGGTATCATTCTGAATGTCTATATCTATGATAATGGCGCTCGCAGTTGGGTATGGTCACTGATAGAACCTCTCCTGGGTGTCCAATAGCTTGTAACTGAAGCACTGCTGCCAGTTTACTGTAATCCTCACACCTTCACATGGACGACAGGACACAGAAATTGCTTCGCTATTGCATATTACAGGCTCCATTCTGACCTCTCTCCTAGACACTGACGCTGACTTTAGGAATTTTTTCTCTATCAGAAAGGTGCTGCGCTACTGCATATGCCTCAAGGAGACTGTCGGAGACATTTTGGTAGTGCATATCTGTGATACTGGCGCCAACATGCGGCTACTGTAACACATGGAACCTTTTCTGGGTGTCCAGTAACTTTTCACCAATGCACCGCTGATCTTATACTGTAATTCTCACATACTCACATTGACATTGGAACACAAAAATTGCTTCACCATTGCATACTACAGGCTCTCTGCCAACGCCTCTCCAAGACATTATAGGTAACCTCAGGAATGGCATCTCCATCAGATAGGAGCTACTCTACTGCAAATGCTTCGATGAGATTGTCAGAGTCATTTGAGTGGTGCATACATATGATACTGGCACCAGCATTCGGCCATGGTCACTGCATGGAGCCTCTCCTGGGTGCCCAGCAGTATGTAGCTGATGAACCACTGCCAGGTTATTGTAAGCCTCGCAGCCTCACCTTGACATTGGTTTGCCACTGTATACTACAGGCTCTCATCTGACATTTCTCCAAGAATCTAATGCTGCCCTCAGGAACTGCCTCTTCATCATACAGGTGCTGTGCTATTGCATATGACTCGAGGACACTGTCAGAATCATTTTGCTAATGTAGTCTATGATACTGGCACTGGCTTTTGGCTACGGTCACAACTCGGAACCTCTCACCTTGTTGTCCAGTAGCTTGCAACCGATGCTCCACTGCCAGTTTACTGTAACACTTGCACCCTCAGAATGACAACTGGATAAAGCAATTGCTCCACCATTGCACACTACAGGTTCTGAGCTGACGTCTCTTCAAGACACTATTGCTGCCCTCATGAACTGGATCTCCATCAGACGGCTGCTTCACTATTGCATTTGCCTCGTGGACATTGTCAGAGTCATTCTGCTAGTGTATATCTATGATAATGGCACTGGCATTCGGCTATGGTCACCGCATGGAACCTCTGGTGGGTGTCCTACAGTTTTGTAACTAATGTACCAGTGATGGTCTACTGTAACCTTCACACACTCATGTTGATGATGGGACGCAGAAACTGATACGCCATTTCATACTACAGGCTCTCTGACGATGTCTCTCCAACACACTAAAGCTGTCCTCGGGAATTGCCTTGCCATTTGACTGGTGCTGCGATATTGCATACACTGTGAGGACACTGTTGGAGTCTTTCTGCTAGTGTGTATCTATGATACTTGCTTCGAGCCGGCCGCGGTGGTCTCGCGGTTCTAGGCGCGCAGTCCGGAACCGTGCGACTGCTACGGTCGCAGGTTCAAATCGTGCTTCGGGCATGGATGTGTGTGATGTCCTTAGGTTAGTTAGGTTTAAGTAGTTCTAAGTTCTAGGGGACTAATGACCACAGCAGTTGAGTCCCATAGGGCTCAGAGCCACTTTTTTTTTTGCTTCGACATTCAGCTGTGGCCACTGCATGGGAATCTGCTGGGTGTCTAGTAGCAAGTAACTGATGCACCACTGCAAGTTTACTGTAACGCTCCGACATTTTTATTGACGATGGGCCACAGAAATGCTTCGCCATTCCGTACTACAGGCTCTCTGCCTACGTCTTTCCAAGGCACTAATGCTGCCTTTCGAAATTGCCTTGCAGTAGGGCAGGTGCCAAGAAATTTCCTATGGCACGAGGAGGTTGTCAGGATTATTCTGCTAGTGTATATCTATGTTACTGGTGCTGACATTCAGCTACAGTCATTGCTATGAAACTCTTCTTGGTGTTTAGTAGCTTGTAGCCGATGCACCACTGCCTGTTTACTGTAATCCTCGCACCCACACATTGATGGGAGGACACAAATATTGCTTCGCAGTTGCATACTACATGCTCTCTCCCAGCATTTCTCCAAGACACAAATGGCAAGGCTATACCTGAAGACGGAATTAGACAGGTGCTGCAACATTGCACATGCCTCGAGGACAATTTTGGAGTAATTGTGCTAGTGTATAGCTATGATACTGGCGCTGGCATTCGTCTATGGTCAGTGCATGAAACCTCTCCTGAGTGTCCAGTAGTTTGCGACTGATGTACTTCTGCGGCTCACTGTACCTCTCGCACCCTCACATTGACAATGGGACGGAAACTGCTTCGCCAAAGCTCTATACCGCCGTCTGTCCAAGATACTAATGCTGCTCTCAGGAATTGCATCCCCACTAAACTGTTGCTGCACTACTGCATATGCCTCGAGTACATTGTCAGAATCATTCTGCTATCGTATATCTGTGGTACTGGTGGTAGATTTTCGCTATGTCATTGCATGTAACCCCTCCCAGTTGTCCCATAGTTTGTAAGAGATGCACTGCTGGTGATTTACTGTAACCCTCGTACCCTCACATTGACCATGGATCACAGAAATTGCTTCGCCATTGCATACTGTGGGGTGATGCCCATTCGTTGCTTACAGGGTGTCTAAATGATGGTTTGTCCTCAGAATGCTTTACGACAATTCTAACTAATAACATTAGTAGCTTTATTTCTATAAAACAGATATGACAGTACTTAAGTTTGGAATTACATCGGTATCGCAAGTAACATGCAAACAATAATAGTTATCGCTATAGTCGATGTCCGGACAAATAACTGATAACAATCACAACTAGCTTTTCTTGTAGCACGCTCTGCAAATATGTTCCACTAATGTCAGTACTGTGAGGCGATCTGAGCGGCCTTAGCCAACAGTAGCGGCGCTTATATTCACTTCTTCCAGGTGTCACTCTTGGCACAGCTCGGTAAAATTCAACGCATCATTTTCGGACGTTTTCTCACCACCTTCTCTGGTTTGCATTCTGCATCTCCGTTCCTTTGCTTACGGTTATGAAAGAACACATTCTACTGGCTCAATGCCGTTGTCTCTAGAAGACATTAATGATGGGCCTAGGAAGTTCATCTCCACCAGACGACTGCTAACCTGTAGCATATGCCTCGAAGACATTGTTGGACTAATACGTTAGTGTACATCTATGAAACCGGCGTTGGCATTTGGCCACTGACTCCGCATGCAGCCTCTCCTGGGTGTCCAGCAGTTTGTATCTGGTGCACACCTGCCGGTTTAGCATACCCCACACACGCACTCTCTCATTGACGATGAGACACAAATATTCCTTCGCCTTTTCACACTACAGGCTCCCAGCTGACATCTCTCCAAGACAATAACGCTGCCCTCGGAATTGTAACTCCGCCAGACAGGTGCTCCGCCATTGCATATGCCTCGAGGACATTTGGCTGAGGTAATCACATGGAACCTGTCCTGCATGTCCAGTACCTGGTAATGGATGCACCGCTACAGGTTTACTGCACCCCTTGCACCTTCACATTGATAACAGGACACAGAAATTGCTTCACCATTTCGTATTACTGGCTCTCTGCCGACGTCTCTTCAAGACACTTACACTGCCCTCAGGGATTGCATCTCCACAGTACGGGTCTGCGCTATCTCATATGACTCTAGGATATTGTCGGAGTCATTTTGCTGGTGTATGTCTATGATACTGTGGCTCGCATTTGGCTACGATCACCGTATGGAACGTCTCTTGGAGGTCCAGTAGGTTGTAACCGGTGCACTGCTGCCAGTTTACTATAATCCTAGCACAAGCAGTTAGACCATGGGACACAGAAATTTCTTCATAATTACATATTAGAGGCTCTCTACCGACATGTCTCCAAGACACTAATGCGGCCCTGGCCATTGACTCACCATTAGACAGGTGCTGCAGTATTGCACATGACTCGAAAACATTGTCACAGTCATTCTGTTAACGTATATCTATGACACTTGCGATGGACTGGGACTACCGTTACTGCATGGAACCTCTGTTGGGTGTCCAGTAGCTTGTAACTGAAGCAGCGCTGCCAGTTAACTGTAACCCTTGCACCCTCACATTGACGATATGACACACAAATTGTTTTGCCATTGCATGCTACAAACTCTGTGCCAACGTCTCTCGAAGACACTAATGCTGCTATAAGGAACTGCATTTCCATGAGAAGTATGATGCGCTATTGCATATGCCTGAAGACATTGTTACAGTCTTTCTGCTAGTATGTATCAATGATAAAGGCGCTGGAATTCGGCTATGGAAATTACATATAATCTCTCCTGCTCGTCCAGTAGCTTGTAACTGATGCACTGCTGCTGGTTTTCTGTTACAGTACGATGGGACACAGAAATTGCTTCGCCATTGCAAATTACATCTCTCCAAGACACTAACGCTGCCCTCAAGAATTGCATATCACCAGACTGGTCCTGCGGCATTGCATACGCCTTTAGGACATGACGGAGTCATTCTGCGAGTGTATATCTATGATACCACATGGAACCTCTCCTGTGTGTCCAGTAGCTTGTAACCGATGCATTGCTGGTGTTCTGCTGTAGGTCTTGCTACCGCACATTCATCATGGGGGACAGAAATCCTTCGGCATTCCATACCATAGGCTCTCTGCTGACGTCTCCCATAAACACTAATCCTGCGCTTGAGAACTGCCTCGCCATTAGATGGGTGCTGCACTATTGCATATGCCTAGGGGACATTGTTGAGATCATTTTTTAGTGTATATCTATGATACTGGCGCTGGCACTACGCTTGCCACATGGGACCTCTCCTGGGTGTCCAGGAGATTGTGACTGTTCAGCCACTGCCTTTTACTGTAACCCTCGCACCCTCTCATTGACGATGGGTCGCAGAAATTGCTTCGCTCATTGCGTACTACAGACTCTCTCTCGTCATCTCTCCAAGACATTAATGCTGCCCTCAATAACTGCATCTTCATCAGATAGATTCTGACCTATTACATATGCCTCAAGGACATTGTCCGAGTCATTCTGCTAATGTATCTCTATGATACCGGAGCTGGCATTGTGCTAAGGAACAACATGGAATCTCTCCTGCGTGTCCAGTAGCTCGTACTCGATGCACTGCTGCAGGTTTACTGTAAGCCTCGCAGCCTCACATGGACGATGTAACACACAATTTGCTTCGGCATTGCATACTACATAATCTCTGCCAATGTGTCTCCAAGGCACTAACACAATACTTAGGACTTGCATCTCTACCACGTGGGTACTGCGCCATTGCAGATGCCTCAATGACATTGTCGGAGTTTTTTGCTAGTAAATATCTATGATATTCGCTTTGGGATTCGGCTACTGTTACTGTATGGAACCTCTCCTGGATGTCCAGTGGGTTGTAACCAATAGTCTGCTGGTGGTTTACTGTAACCCACGCAGATTCACATTGACGATGGGGCACAGAAATTTCTTTGCCATTGCATACTTCAATCTCTTCGCTGACGTCTCTCCAAGACACTAACGCTGCGTTCAGGAACTGCATTGCCATTAGATGGATGCTGCGCTATTGCATATGGCTTGAGGACTTTGCTGGAGTCTTTCTGCTAGTGCGTGTCTATGATACTGGCGCTATCATTCAGCTACAGCCACAGTATGGAACTTCTCCTGCGTGTGCAGTAGCTTGTAACTGATGCTCCTCTGCCAGTTTACTGTAACCCTCGCCCTCTCACACTGACAATGGGAAACTGAATTTATTCACCCTCGCATACTACAGACTCTCAGCTGACATCTCTCCAAGACACTAACGAGTCATGGAAACTCTTGTAGTAGTCTAGCAGCCATGTCGTTGGGAGGGGGGGGGGGGAGCAATAACATAAAGGCAGTGGGAGTGTCTTATTCAGTCGGCTGCAGAATGAGTATTATATTTCAATAGCGAAGCAATTACTGTGTTCCAGAACCAAGGTGGGAGAGTTACAGCAAGCAATCTGTTTTGTCTTGTGGAAAGACTGCTGGACACCCAGAGGAATATCCACAGTGAGACCCTAGTAGGATGCCAGCAGGAGTCTCAGCAAAACGATCTTGTCTAATGACTCCAACTGTGTCATAGAGACACTTGGTGCAGCCCAGCAGACATGTAAAAGAGAGGCGATTCCTGAAGGGTGTCATAACTGGGTGAGTTGATGTTCGATGGAGGATTTTGTGAAGATACTCATAAGGAAGGTGGGGTTGAAGTCACTGCAAATGCGGCAGGCAGAATGGGTTTCAAGTGCAGGCTGTGTTTTCAGTTTGGCCAACACCACTACCTCCCTGACCATGGGGCTAAGCTTCATGATTATGGTGGTGAGGGTTGGAGGATAGAAAGGAGGTTGCGCCTGGCAGGGAGAGTAGGAGGTAAGGAAAAGTGTAAGTGTGGCATAGGGCCAATGGTGACACAAGAGACCTTTTTGAGGAGTTCAGTGTTGAGTGAGGGATTGGTTGATTTGATGTCCTTGCAAGTAATGAGAAATAGGGGCATTGGGGAAGAATTTGCAGATTTCTAAGCTGAGGGAGTGGGCATCAAGGAACTTTGAGTTGGGGTGGGAGAGGATGAAGGTGTGCATCGTGGGGGTTGGCATGTGCGGATAGGGTGGTATTCATGAGGGATCAGAAGGGGTGGGTGGTTGTTTTTTGGTGGAGGAGTAGGAGCAGTGTCAACACAAGGTAGTTTAGGGGTTTTCTGCTGAGTGCGACCTGGGAAGAAGGATGGGTTAGAGCTAATAGGAGGCAGGCCTTTCTGGAGGTGCAGAGATGTACACATGTGGTGGTGTCAGTGTATTGTCTGGAGTGGCTACTGTGGCCCAGAGGGCTAGGACCCAGACAGGTGAAGGATGTGCTGGGGTTGTAGGGCAACTGGGGAGAGGGAAACTCTTGAGGGTGAGAGTGAGTGGGAGTGGACTGATATATGTGGGGATACAATATGGTGGAGGAGATCGGAGACGAAACCGTAATGAGGTGCAGCTGGACATAAGGATGGGGCTGGAGGAGGAACTCCAGGAAATGATGGTGGGGACATGGGAAAGGAAGGTTCGGATAACAGTGGTGGTTGGGGTGTTCATGTTTAAATGGACAAGTGCCTATTGACGACAGGTGGCGCCAAGTAAGGAAACGAAAATGATGAGGGGGGGGGGGGGGTGATGAAGACGAAGGCGAAGCAAAAGCATAGGAACAGCGACGGCGACAGCGATGGCGAACTACAGAGGCAGCGGCAAGCAGCCGGCAGCGGACCCAGGAGGCGACAACAGTGGCGGCAGGCAGGCTACAGCTACAGAGAGCTTGCAACCGGCGAATAGATACTGAGAGTAGCCTAGTCGACAAATTCTTCCGTAAGGAAGGAGGGATTCCAACCCCCTGGATGCTACACTTCAACTCTAACAGCCTATCCTATGTAGAGGATCTGTAGCAGCGTCATTGGAGAATGAAATACGTTTATACCCACTTACGAGTTGCAAGGCACATCCTAATCAACAGAAATATTTTTTACGAATGTTGTGGTTGTTGCGGTCTTTAGTCTAAAGACTATTTTGATACAGTACTCCGTGCTACTCTATCCTGTGCAAGCCTCTTCATCTTTGAATAACTACTGCAACCTATGTCCTTCTGTATTTCCTTAATGTATTCATCTCTTGGTGATCCTCTACGACTTTTACCATCCACACTTCCCTCCAATGCTAAATTTGTGATCCCTTGAAGCATCACAATGTGTCCCACCAACCGATCCAGTCTTCTAGTCAAGTTGTGCCGCAAATTCATCTTCTCCCCAATTCAGTTCAGTGCTTCCACATTAGTTATGTGATCTACCCATCTAATCTTCAGCTTTCTTAGGTAGCACCACATTACGAAAGCTTCTACTCTCTTCTTGTCTAAAAATGTATCATCCATGTTTCACATCGATACATGGCTACACTCCATACAGATACTTTCAGGAAAGATTTCCTGACACTTAAATCTACACCGGATGCTAACAAATTTGTCTTCTTCATAAATGCTAGCCTACATATTATATCCTCTCTACTTCGACCATCATCAGCCATTTTGCTCCCCAAATAGTAAAACTCATCTACCACTTCAAGTGTCTCATTTCCTAATCTAATTCCCTCAGCATCTCCTGATATAATTCAACAACATTCCTCGTTTTCGTTTTGTTGATGTTCATCTTATATCCTCCTTTCAAGATACTGTCCATTTCATTAAGATACTCTTCCAGGTCCTTTTGCTGTCTCAGACAGAATTAAAATGTCGTCGGCGAACCTCAAAGTTTTAATCCCTAATCCAAATTTTTCTTTTGTTTCTTTTGCTGTTCGCTCAGTATACAGATTGAATAACATCAGCGATAGGCTACAACCCTGTCTCACTCCCTTCTCAGTCACTGATTCCATTCCATACCCCTCGACTTTTACAGCTGCCACCTGGTTTCTATACAAATTCGCCCCCCGTGTTTTACATCTGCCACCTTCAGAATTTGAAAGATAATATTCCAGTCAACACGGTCAAAACTTTTTTCTAAGTCTACAAATGCTAGAAACGTAGGTTTGCCTTTCCTTAACCTATCTTGTAAGTCGAGTCATAAGGTCAATATTGCGTCTAGTGTTCCAACACTTGTCTGCAACTCGTGGTCATGCAGTAGCGTTCTCGCTTCCCACGCCCGGATTCCCGGGTTCGATTTCCGGTGGGGTCAGGGATTTTCTCTGCCTCGTGATGATTGAGTGTTGTGTGATGTCCATTTGTTAGTTAGGTTTAAGTAGTTCTAAATTCTAGGGGACTGATGACCATAGATGTTAAGTCCCATAGTGCTCAGAGACATTTGAACCATTTTTTCCCCAACACTTCTACGGAATCCAAATTGATCTTCCCCGAGGTCGGCTTCTACCAGTTTTCCCATTCGTTTGTAAAGAATACATGTTAGTTTTTTGCGCCCATAACTTATTAAATTGATAGTTCGGTAATTTTCACACCTGTCAAGACATGCTTTATTTGGAATTGTTATATTCTTCTTGAAGTCAGAGGGTATTTCGCCTGCCTCATACATCTTGCTCATCAGATGGAAGAGACATATCACGGCTGGGTCTCCGAAGGCGATAGTTCTAACGGAATACTGTCTTCTTCTGGGGCCTTGTTTCAATTTAAGTCTTTCAGTGCTCTCTCAAATTTTTCACTGAATATCTAATGTTCCATTTCATCTTCAAGTACGTCCTCTTTTATTTCCATAATATTGCCCTCAAGTCCATCGCCATTTATAGACCCTCTATATACTCCTTCCACCTTTCTGCTTTCCCTTTCCATTTGAATTCTTGGTATCCATACAGGTGGATCTCTTTTCTCCAAAGGTCTCTTTAATTTTCCCGTAGGTAGTACGTATCTTAGCCATAGTGATCTACGTGTACATTTACATCTATGATATATACTATGTGATGAAAAATATCTGGACACCTGGCTGAATATGACTTACAAGTTCGTGGCACCCTCCATCGCTAATGTTGGAATGCAATATTGTGTTGGCCCACCCTTACCCTCGATGACAGCTTCCACTCCCGCACGCGTATGTTGCATTAGGTGCTGGAAGATTTCTTGGGGAATGGCAGACCATTCTTCACAGAGTGCTGCACTGAGGAGAGGTTTCGATGTCGGTCGCTGAGGCCTGGCACGAAGTCGGCGTTCCAAAACATCCCAAAAGTGTCCTACAGGATTAAGGTCAGGACTCTGTGCAGGCCAGTCCATTACAGGGTGTTATTGTTGTCTAACCACTCCACCACAGGCCTTGCATTATCAACAGGTGCTCGATCGTGTTGAAGGATCCAAACACCATCCCCAAATTGCTCTTCAACTGTGGGAAGCAAGAAGGCACTTAAAGTATCTGTGTAAGACTGTGCTGTGGCAGTGCCACGCAAAACAACAAGGGCGGCAAGCGCCCTTCATGAAAATCACGACCACAACATAACACCACCGCCTCCGAATTTTACTGTTTGGACTACACACGCATGCAGATGACGTCCACCGGGCATTCGCCATACTCACACCCTGCCATCAGGTCGCCACATTTTGTACCGTGATTCGTCACTCAACACAACGTTTTTCCACTCTTCAATCGGCCAATGTTTACGCTCGTTACACCAAGTGAAGCGTCGTTAGGCATTTACCGCGTGATATGTGGCTTATGAGCAGCCACTCGAGCATGAAATCCAAGATTTCTCACGTCCCACCTAACTGTCATAGTACTTGAAATGGATATTGATGCAGCTTGGAATTCCTTTGTGATAGCCTGGATAGATGTCTGCCTATTACACATTACGACCCTCTCTAACTGTCGGTGGCCTATGTCAGCCAACAGATGAGATTGGCCTGTACGCTTTTGTGCTGTGCCTGTCTCTTCACGTTTCCACTTCATTATCACGCCGGAAACAGTGGACCTATGGATGATTAGGAGTGTGGAAATCTCGCGTACAGAGTATGACACAAGTGACACCCAATCATATGATCACGTTCGAAATCCGTGAGTTTTGCGGAGCGCCCCATTCTGCTGTCTCACGACGTGTAATGACTACTGAGGTCGCTAATATGGAGAACATGGTAGTAGCTTGCAGCACAATGCACCTAAAATGAAAAACGTACGTTTTCGGTGGTGTCCAGACACTATTGATCACATAGTGTATGCCTCTACGTCCTTACAGTTGTCCTCTAGGCATCCTTGCTTAGTCATTTTGCACTTCCTGTCGATCTCATTTTTGAGACGTTTGTATTCCTTTTCGCAGGCATCATTTACTACATTTTTATATTTTCTTCTTTCATCAATTAAACTTAATATCTCTTCTGTTACCTGAGGATTTCTACTAGCCCTCATCTTTTTACCGACTTGATTCTCTGCTACCTTCGCTATTTCATCTCTCGAAGCTACCCATTCTTATTCTACTGTATTTCTTTCCCCTGTTCTCGTCAACGCTTCTCTAATTTTCTCTTTGGAACTCTCTACAACCTCTGGTTTTTTCCGTTTATCGAGGTCCAATCTCCTTAAATCCCTACCTTTTTGTGGTTACTTCAGCTTTAATGTACAGTTCATAACCAATAAATTGTGGTCAGAGTCCACATCTTCCCCTGGAAATGTCTTACAGTTTAAAACTCGGTTCCTAAATCTCTGTCTTACTATTATATAATCTATCTGAAAGCTTCTTCGTTGTATAAAACCTTCTATCATGATTTTTAAACCAAGTGTTAGCTATGATTAAGTTGTGATTTGTGCAAAATTCTACCAAGAGGCTTCCTCTTTCATCCCTTTCCCCCAGTACATATTCACCTACTACTTTTCCTTCGTACAATTTAATTCCAGTCCCCCATAACTATTAAATTTTGGGCTCCATCCTTTTATCACATCATACATTTCGACAATCTTTTCGTCATCAGCGGAGCTAGTTGGCATATAAACTTGTAATATTGTGGTAGGTGTGGGCTTCGCGTCTACCTTGGCTACAATAATGCGTTCACTATGCTGTTCACAATAGCTTGTTTGCATTCCAATTTTTTACAAGTCATTATTAAACCTACTCCTGTATTAGTTAAGTTTGAATTTATAAACCTGTTTTCACCTGACGAGAAGTCTTGTTCTTTCTGCTACCAAACTTCACTAATTCCCACTATACATAACTTTAAACTATCCATTTCCCTTTTTAAATTTTCTAACCTACCTGCCCGATTAAGGGATCTGACATTTCCCGTTCCGATCCGTAGAACGCCAGTTTTGTTTCCGCTGATAACGAATGCAGTGCACATTATCACACCTGCACGCGGTATCTCAAGACGAAACTGAAAACTGGCCCGTCACCTCCAGTCTGGCCCAGCGCCACCTACCAGGTGTATTGTGTACCTGACGTGGCGGCCAGCCGGGGAACCATGGCTGGAAGTGGCTGAGGCTGGGTACTTCCCTGCTTCCACTCCCACCGCCAGCTGCGTTACAATGCGGCGCCAGTCCGTCCAACTGCAGCCACATCCCTGACACAGACTCCTCACTTTAAAAGGTCCCAAACGGGAATGTTCTTCTGTCGAAATACCTCAAATTTCTCTCGTGAATTCCTCCCATTTATAAGAGTTATTTTCGAACACTGAAAAAGTCGGACCACAGATGAGTTTCCATATCGCTAAAGTATCGTTACTTCTTGAGAAAATGTTGTGCATCACTGTGGCATATGCTTCATTTCTTCTAAGTATTCCCTCTTCCGGCAGAACAATATCTGTTGCTATCTGTTACGTCCTGCATCACTGGGCTAGAATATTAAACTCATTTTTGTCTCGTGATGGAGTACCAAGAGCACTCTCTACCTCTGTCACTGGATGCCTCCTCACTTGCGAACTGTCTCTTCAAGTAACCAAATGTTTTACAACATGTGAAGTCTCTTAAAGTAACAGCTTAGAGAACTTGTACATATGAGATTTAGACTACACGACACTTTATAATTTCGATAATACAATAATTTCATTACGATTATCATCTCACGTTTTACAGGTTCTGTTTAAAAATCTCACTGCACCTAATGTTGTTGTTGCTGTGGTCTTCAGTCCTGAGACTGGTTTGATGCAGCTCTCCATACTACTCTATCCTGTGCAAGCTTCATCATCTCCCAGTACCTACTGCAACCTACATCCTTCTGAATCTGCTTAGTGTATTCATCTCTTGGTCTCCCACTGCGATTTTTACCCTCCACGCTGCCCTCCAATACTAAACTGGTGATCCCTTGATGCCTCAGAACATGTCCTACCAACCGATCCCTTCTTCTAGTCAAGTTGTGCCACAAACTTCTCTTCTCCCCAATCCTATTCAACACTTCCTCATTAGTTATGTGATCAACCCATCTAATCGTCAGCATTCTTCTGTAGCACCACATTTCGAAAGATTCCATTCTCTTCTTGTCCAAAATATTTATCGTCCATGTTTCACTTCCATACATGGCTACACTCCATACAAGTACTTTCAGAAACGACTTCCTGACACTTAAATCTATACTCAATGTTAACAAATTTCTCTTCTTCAGAAATGCTTTCCTTGCCATTGCCAGTCTATATTTTATACCCTCTCTACTTCGACCATCATCAGTTATTTTGCTGCCCAAATAGCAAAACTCCTTTACCACTTTAAGTGTCTCATTTCCTAAATTAATTCCCTTAGCATCACCTGACTTAATTCGACATCCATTCCGTTCAACTGCTCTTTCAAGTCCTTTGCTGTCTCTGACAGAATTATAATGTCATTGGCGAACCTCAACGTTTTTATTCCTTCTCCATGGATTTTAATACCTACTCCGAATTTTTCTTTTATTTCATTTATTACTTGCTCAATATATAGATTGAATAACATCGGGGAGAGGCTAAGACCCTGTCTCACTCCCTTCGTAACCGCTGTTTCCATTTGATGTCCCTCGACTCTTATAACTGCCATCTGGTTTCTGTATGAATTCTAAATAGCTTTTCGCTCCCCGTATTTTACTCCTGCCACCTTCAGAATTTGAAAGAGAGTATTCCAGTCAACATTGTCAAAAGCTTTCTCTAAGTCTACTAATGCTATAAACGTAGGTTTGCCTTTCCTTAATCTTTCTTCTAAGATCAGATGTAGGGTCAGTATTGGCCTGTTCCAACATTTCTAAGGAATCCAAACTGATCTTACCTGAGGTCGGCTTCTAGTTTTTCCATTCGTCTGTAAAGAATCAGAGTTATTATTATGCAGCCATGACTTATTAAACTGATAGTTCGGTAATTTTCTCATCTGTCAATGTCTACTTTCTTTGGGATTGGAATTATTATATTCTTGTTGAAGTCTGAGGGTATTTCGTCTGTCTCATACATCTTGCTCACCAGATAGTAGAGTTTTGTCAGGACTGGCTCTCTCAAGGCTGTCAGTAGTTCTAATGGAATGTTGTCTACTCCTGGGGCTTTGTTTTGACTCAGGTCTTTCAGTGCTCTGTCGAACCCTTCACGCAGTATCGTATCTCCCATTTCATCTCCATCTACATCCTCTTCCATTTCCATAATATTGTCCTCAACTACATCGCCCCTATATAGACCCTCTATATACTCCTTCCTCCTTTCTGCTTTCCCTTCTTTCCTTAGAACTGGGTTTCCATCTGAGCTTTTGATATTCATACAAGTGGTTCTCTTTTCTCCATAGGTCTCTTTAATTTTTCTGTAGGCAGTATCTATCTGACCCCTAGTGAGATAAGCCTCTACATCCTTACATTTGTCCTCTAGCCATCCCTGCTTAGCCATTTTGTACTTCCTGTCAATCTCATTTTTGAGACGTATGTGTTCCTTTTTGCCTGCTTTATTTACTGCATTTTTATATTTTCTCCTTTCAACAATTAAATTCAATATTTCTTCTGCTACACAAGGATTTCTACTAGCCCTCGTCTTTTTACCTACCACTAGCCACTTTATAAATTCGACAATATAGTTGATTTTATTAAGATGATTATCTCGCCCTGTGGAGGTTCCATTAAAAAATTTCATCACAATGGAAAAACGCTTGATCAACGCTCCAACTCCCGAATCATATGCTTGGTACTCTCAGTCTTGCATGCACACGCTAAGCGACACGTCGTCCATATCAAATTGAAAGGCTAATTAATTAATTTGATCATGAGAATTCCTTTTTCCTGCAATCAAATTACACTCGCCAGGTACCTATTACAGAGTCTTGCCTGATGTCTCTGGAGGCTTCCCACAGGCAAGGTAAACACTTCCTCTGATACGAGTGCGGCTGGTAACGGCTGTAATAGATGACGACATCCATCGCTATTTGGATTCTGTCTCTCTGTTTTCTTGACATGCTGGTGCAAGCAAGTCACTTAGCATTCTGGTATTCTGTTCTGAAATTAATTCTGCTGAGATCTGTCGGTCTATGGGGGGCAGTACGATGTTTCACTCTCTTCTCCATCCCTAGATTGCTTACGAAGAGCTGTCACCAGGGCGCGAACCTCCTCCTGAGCGTCAAGGCTGTACGCTCGCCGTGCCGGATAGCTGTTAATGATTCCAGACCCTCAAAAGTTGTCCTGTCCTTCCCAGAAGAACTCGCTGCATAAATGTCGATGGGGTAAATACTGGGACGTTGAAAAATATGCTTCCCCTCATCCCTCCAGTAAACCGAAACATTCTGAGATTTGTTTTGGAATATACCGGGAAGGCTGACACATGAGCAATAAAAAAATACCTGTCTACTCCGGGAAGGCTGACTCATGAGCAATAAAGAAATACCTGTCTACTGGCCGCCACATCCCAGACGTGTAAGAGTCTGCAGATCTGTGTTTCCCTCACAGTACAGTTCTATAGAAGTGTTCCTATTGCCTCCCGCAAATTAGTGGGCGGGTGATCCGAGAACTCTAATCGGAATCCCTGGAGGGAACTCTATTGAGAACTGACATTTGAAGCTGACCGTACAAGGATTCTACTGCCACCAACGTTCATTTCGCATAAGGCCCACGAAGATAAGATCCGTGAAGTTAGCGCTCACAGGGAACATGTAGGCATTCTTTTTCCCTCGCGTTATTAACATTTGGAATAGGAACGGGAATGAAAAGCAGTGGTACAGCATGCACCACGTGATCGCTTGCCAAGGAACCATATGGATGTAAATCTAGTCTACCTATTAAGATGTCACGCAATCCAGCTATTCGCTCACACAACTCACAGAGGAATGTTAGCTCTTATTTATCGAGGAAACAAAAGACAGAACTACTGCTGCTGATTGTCCCTCTGTAGAAACCACCGTTTAGCCCCTAATCCTCTCATTGCAGTCAGTTCTCGAGACGTATATAAGAGGTTGTGATATTTTTGCCAAATGTACTTAGAAGAAACGGTACAGGGCTCACTTCTCAACTACCCCAGTCATCAAGGTGTGTTTTACCTGCTGTATTCTCACGAATCTACCTGCTTCCATACATATAGAATTTGAATCCACCTGATTTCAGTGAGTAAGCCAACTTACGGACCCTTGCTAATTATCTCGAAATCCCATCATGTTCTGACAGCAATATTCCGCCAGTTAGAAGGCTAACAGGTAGAGAGCTATCGCAATGAGAAAAATAGCTCACAAAAGCACAGGAGGGAATTAAAACCATGCAGGGTATGCATGGACTGCACAAAGAAATTCTGAAGCATAACACCTACAGTTAATCTATGTCTAATGACTGACTATAAATAACCCTGCTGTACATGACCTAATCTCGTTTATCGTATTTCTGTGACTACCACGCTAGAAATACGACAGTGTGTTGGTGTCCAAGTATTTGTTGAGAGCACAATGCCTCTCTCCTCGTTATTTTTGTAAACATAACTGAATACAACTATGAACTACGAAAGCTTTGTTAACATCACCTGGTAGAGAATTCTATAAGGTATTACTGCTTCCCTCTCCTCTGATATCTAGTGAAACACCGTCTGCATGCTGACATCGACCATATGTGCGATGCTATCAAGTATACAGGTTATACTCCACTGGAACAAGTGGCCAGTGATCGAAATTGCTGGCACAGACTAGTGTAAAGTTTCGTCCCCTATACTGTAGGAGGACCATATTCCACAGACTACCCATCACAGGAGAGGGTCACTGTGTTGTTCTTTCATAAGCAGTTTGGTACATTGTTCTTTCTGCTGTAACACACCAAAGCAGTGTGTGACTGCAGCTTTGTACACCACCATACGTTTTGTCATCCCTCCACGACTTCCGGGTCTGTGTCAGATGCTAAATCACATTAACATGTTTTGATCTACTGGCTCTCACAAAAAGCTGAACATCACATGGTATAAACTACGCTCCATCCACAACACACAGGGTGGTTGAAATAAGAGAGGTGGTGTTTCTTAGTGACATAAAGTTTGGAAGACTTCACAACATATGGAAACTGGAAGAGTTTGAAGCTTTTTCAAACGGCTTTCTGAAGATGATGACCTCTTAATTTAATTTTATCTTCCGCAGTGATGAAGTGGCTGATGTCTCGTTCTTCTGTTTCGATTGATTCCTTATATCGCACCTTGTACAGGATCACTTTCCAGTGATGACCAACAATGAAAGATGTTGCTCCCACCAAGGCTCTCTCCATCTCAAACAAGTAGTATCAGTCAATTATTATGTCATAATCAACGTGTACTAGTGGACAGATGGGATGGAAAAGAAACAGCTGATACGGGACAATGAACTGTAATAGGCGCCACTGTTGATAGTGCAATCAATTTTAGCAATTTTACCAGTGTTTCCGAAATTCCAACGCTGACCAACGACATGACAGCATGCTCCTCAATTTCTGTATCATCGCTAAAATACCTTTGCTGCATACTAGATTAAGAGAATAGATAGATGACTGGGCAGTACATCCATTCATGATTAATTCTCGCATTCTCAGGATAATGTTGGAGACTGAATGATGGTATTTGACCTACCCTTCCTACAACTCTGTCACCTATTTAATTTGCAGGTGACTAGAAGTAGGAGGCCGCTACATTCCAGAAGTCTCGAGAAGGAACAGAGCCACCTGAGTCTGTAGCTACTGTTCAGTGAAAACTGTTCCACATCAATCTTACTCATTACACCAATCAGAGTGTAGAAGATCTCTCCAGATGCGCGCATGTCGAGGAGGTTAGCACTCGTTATTGGTACACAGTAGACCTGAGAGTGCTGTGACAATATAACAGGCGGATTATGCATGTGGAGCTCCACATGGATGGAGTTTGAAGCATTTTACGTAACTCAACTGCCTTATAAATTCTTAAGTGTTGTTCTTGTATCTGCAATCAGTACCAAAAACTTACTGAGAGAAATTATTGTAGAACATAAACACTTACCCTCCTAAGGATACATAGTTCTGCACTTAAACACGCTATAATGTTAAAACCAAGCGGTTTCCAAGATATTAGTCATGAGGAATGCAATGCTCTTAATGCCGTAATGCAGGACATATATGTCCAACATCTGACCGACATCCTCCCTGCAAGTTATCCATCCCACTCACTATGGTGACAAACGTTAAGACGATAAAACTATTTCCTTATAAAAAAAAACAGACTCTTTGCGATACAGGTGAATATCTATTTTCTCAAGGTGATGGTTGGTTGGTTGGTTGGTTTGTGGGATTAAAGGGACCAGACTACTATGGTCATCGGTCCCTTTTTCTAAAAAAACTAAAACCACCCAAAGAGAATAAAAAACGAACAACAGGAAAAACAGCAGACGAAACAGGACATGAAATACTCTGACAGAGACCAGACAAAACAAATTAAAACACACAGAGTGACGGTGGTTGGCCGACCATAGAGAAAAAAAAGGAAAAGCCGACCACCAAGAACACATTAAAACTCAGTTTAAAATCATAGGCTAAAAGCCGGAATCAACACTAAAAAACAAACACTCAGATTAAAGGATAAAAACCCCCTGCCCGAATAAAACGCAAAACCAAGTCCAACATGGCAGAGTCATCTAATAAAAGAGCAGAGAGCGTGTCAGGCAGCGCAAGCGTCTGCCTGAGCACAGATAAAAGTGGACAGTCCAACAAAATGTGGACCACTGCAACGCCAAGTCGCAGCGGCATAGAGGGGGGTCCACACGGCGCAGTAAGTGGCCGTGGGTCATCCGTGTGTGCCCAATGCGCAGTCGGCAGGAGTCTTTGCAGGAGAAAATTGAAATCCATGGGTTAGGGCCCACGCCTGCGCCTTGCGTATGGCTCCCTGCAACCTATGTTCTGCAAACACTAATGGTGGAGCAGCTGAAAAAGATGCAGAAATCGTCAGCATATAACGTGGGTGCAACGGACAACCCTACTGCTGCTGCAAGGCCATTAATGACTACAAGGAAAAGGGGCCCGCTAAATACAGAGCCCTGTGGAACGCCGTTGTCCTGGATGTGAAGTAAATTATGGGCTGTGCCAATTAAAACGCGGAATGTCCGAACAGATAAAAAATTCTGAATAAAAGTGGGGAGAGTGCCCCGGAGACCCCACCCGTGCAAAGTGACGAGAATATGGTGCTGCCACGTTGTGTCATATGCTCTGGAGAGATCGAAAAAGATGGAGATGAGGTGCTGGCGCCTGGAAAAAGCAGTGCGGATTGCAGACTCAGGGAAGACCAAAGTATCGGCGGTGGAACGGCCCTGACGGAAGAGGCTCTGGCATGGAACCAGAAGACCCCGAGACTCGAGCAGCCAACACAGCCGTCGACTCACCATACGTTCCAGTAGCTTGCGCAGAGTATTTGTCAAGCTGATGAGCCGATAGCTATCCACATTAAGCGGGTCCTTACCAGGTATCAGCACTGGAATGATGGTACTTTCTCGCCACTGCGACGGAAGGACACCATCGTCCCATATACTGTTGAAGATGGCAAGAACACATCGCTGACAGTCCGGGGACAGGTGTTTCAGCATCTGAGCATCTGATTGTGAACGCCATCTGGCCCAGAGGCTGTATCGGGGCACTGTGCCAGGGTGCTGTGGAGTTCCCACGAACTAAATGGGGCGTTATACGCCTCACGGTGGCGAGAGGCAAAAGAAAGCCGTTTGCCTTCCGTCCGGCGTTTTAGAGCGCGAAACGCATGCGGGTAATTCCCCAATGCAGAGGCACGAACATAGTGCTGTGCAAAATGCTCGGCGATTGCATCGGCATCGGTGGATAGCGCCCCGTTGATGGTAAGCCCTGGGACACTTGTAGAGTGCTGCAATCCAAACATGCGCCGTATCTTCGTCCACACCTGGGAGTGTGAAGTACGGGAACCAATGTTGGAAATGTACCGCTCCCAGCACTCCTGTTTCCGCCTCTTGATGAGCCGTCGGGCCTGAGCACGGAGACGTTTGAATAAAATGAGGTTGTCCAAAAACGGGTACCGCTTATGTCGCTGAAGAGCCCCCCGACTGCGACCTCCGGAGATCACCAAGGCACTATCTTTCGCCGGGGCACCCTAACGAACGAGGAATGGCACGTTCCGCAGCGGAAACAATCGCTTCAGTCAGTGCCCCAACCGCCACATAGATGGTACCGCGGAGGAGAGGTTCAACAGTGGCAGCAGAGGAGAACGTGACCCGGTTTGCCTTGCTAAACGCCCATCTAGGCAAGCGTTCATGGGAGCGACGCTGGGGTAGTGAAAGGAAGATGGGAAAATGGTCACTACCACACAAGTCGTCATGGACCCTCCAGTGGACCGATGGTACAAGCCCTGGGCTGCACAACGACAGATCTATGGCCGAGAACGTGCCATGCGCCACACTGAAATGTGTGGCGGCGCCAGTGTTTAACAGGCAGAGGTCGAGTTGGAAGAGGAGATTCTCGACCTCCCTGCCTCGGCCAGTAAACTTCGTTCCACCCCACAGGGGATTGTGGGCGTTAAAATTACCCAGGAGAAGAAAAGGCGTGGGGAGTTGGGTGACAAGTGCAGCCAATTCGGTCAGGGAGACTATACCACCTGGAGGGAGATAGACACTGTAGATGTTTATGTCCTGGGTAGTCCTTACTCTGACAGCCACAGCTTCCAATGATGTGTGAAGGGGCACAGGAGCACTGTATACAGAGTTAAGGACATACACGCAGGCTCCACCTGACACACTGTTGTAAACACTACGGTTACAGTAACAGCCTCTATAACCATGAAGGACAGGGTCCGCATTGCTGAGAACCAGGTTTCCTGGTGGGCAATGCAGAAAGCAGGTCTCATGCTTAGAAGCTGTCGTAGCTCAGAGAGACAGCTAAAATAACCACCACAATTCCACTGGAGGATTGTACAAAGCGTGTCCTGTAGGGGCATGAAGGCAGTGAAGATTCAGGTCATCAGGGGACCCAAAGAGCTCGACCTCATCCTGAGGAAGCGGAGGCGCGGAACCACTGGGTCCTTATTCTTCTTAGAGAGCTTCCTCTTCTCTCTCTTGTCTTTGGGAGGAGGTTTTGCATGCTGGGAGGGCTTTCTTGACGTATTGCCAGGAACAGAGGTAGAGCGTGAAGCCCTTCGACCAGCAGGTGGTGCCTTCTTGAGACACTGGCTAGTGAGACACTGGTAAAGTCCTTGGAAGGGACTGTCCTAAGGCACCACTTCTGAATCAGTGAGGCTGGAGGACGCTGTTGCCTCTCCAGCTGATCAGCCGGAGAAGGCTGGCGCCTTTCCAGCTGAGAGGTGGGGATGGATGTCCCCAGTTGTTCGGGGTCCACTGCTCCCAAACCGGGTGTTTTGGGATTAGTGGAAGAGAGAGTGGCCCCTACCAGCGGTGGGGCAGGCGTAACTTTACTGTTCTGTGGGCCAACTGACAAGGGAGTCTTTGCAGGAACTGGTGGCGGCAAAGTTACAGCAGCATAACTCCTCAACATAGATGTGGGGCTGTTCTAGCTTCTTCATGGCCTCTTGGTAAGTTAAACGGTCCAGGGTCTTAATTTCTTGTATCTTCCGCTCTCGTTAGTAGACTGCACAGTCTGGTGACCAGGGTGAATGATGCTCTCCACAGTTAACGCAGATGGGAGGTGGAGCACATGGAGCATTAGGATGTGAAGGTCGTCCACAATCACGACACATGGGGCTGGCAGTTCATCTGGAGGACATGTGTCCAAACTTCGAGCACTGGAAGCATCGCATAGGGGGCGGGGCATAGGGCTTGACATCGCACCGTTAGATCATGACCATGACCTTCTCGGGCAAGCAGTCTCCCTCAAAGGCCAGGATGAAAGCACCAGTAACGACCCTATTATCCTTCGGCCCCCTAAAGACACGACGGACAAAGTGTATGCCTCGTCGCGCCAGGTTCTCCCTTAGCTCGTAATCAGACTGCAACAGGAAGATAATCCCCTGGACCAAATTTAAGGACTTATGGGGAGTGATGCTAATGGGGATGTCACCGAGCTTCTCACAGGCGAGTAATGCCCGTGACTGTGCAGATGAAGCTGCTTGTATCAGAATGGCCCCGCTCCTCATTTTGGAAAGAGATGTCACTTCCCCAAACGTATCTTCAAGTTTGTGAACAAAGAAGAGAGGCTTAGCCCCCAAAAACGAATCCCCATCAGTTCTGCAGCACACAAGGTATCGCGGCGAATATGGCTCCTGTATGTCCGCATCCCTATGTTCCTCCCATGGCGTGGCTAGGGAAGGGATCGATTTGGGGTTATATGTCACAGCATTAATTTCTGCCTTACCGCGCTTAGAAACGTTGGTGGTCGTGCGACCAACGGATTGTGACGTCACCCGCTTCTTTGCAGGGCATCCGCCCCGATGCCACCGACTCCGACCAGGGGCTCTCCCCACAGGCGCCACCCAGCACAGCAAAGGCCACCTGGCAGGATGGCCATTGCCAGGAGTCCCGATGCCCCAGAGAGACGAGCATCTACTACTTGGCTTATGTGGGGAGGTGTCAGCTCAGACATGGCAGTACGATCGCTGTGATGTCAGGGGGCTACAACCTAGAGGCTACATGACGAACCCACCACAACGAGCTGGCTACCATTCTGGATTTTGGGTGCCATGGGAAGTCCATAGGTATCGTGGATGCAGATGGTGACGCACTAATGGTGAACTTACACAACCCATCAGGTGTGAATGCCCAAAATGAGTGATGGAGGGTGCAGTTACGACGCCAAGACGATAAAGAGTGCCAAGGCCTTAGGGCACAGAGGGCCGATGGGGCACCACGTAAGTTGTCCTTCCCCAAAAGGCTCGTACTTCTGTTGAATTTGTAAAAATGGAGGTCAAACCCCGATGGGGACCATCACATTAAAGGCCAAAACAGTTGAGACTCCTTTCAGTCGCCTCTTACGACAGGCAGGAATACCACGGGCCTATTCTTACCCCTGGACCCGCAGGGGGGATCGAGCAAGAGAGATGGTGCTCTTTGCAGTTGACACAGATGGGAGGCGGGGCACATGGAGTATCAGGATGGGATTTACGTCCACAATCGCGACATATAAGGCTGGAAGCACAGCAGGAAGACATATGGTCGAACTTCCAACACTTGAAGCACTGCATCGGGGGATGGATATATGGCTTGATATCACAGTGGTAAACTATCACCTTGACCTTCTCAGGTAATGTGTCACTCTCGAAGGCCAAGATGAAGGCATCAGTGGCAACTTGATGACTCCTCGTACCCTGTCGGACGTGCCGGACGAAATGGTCACCTCATCACACTAAGTTGATGCGCAACACGTTATCGGATTGTAAAAGAACATCGCTGTGGAAAATAATGCCCTGGACCATATTTAAGCTTTTATGCAGGGTGATAGTAACAGAAACATCCCCCACCTTTGTACAAGAGAGCAAGGCTCGTGACCGGGCAGAGGATGCTGTTTTTATTAAGACTGACAATGACCACACTTTGGACAAACCCTCCACCTCCCCGAACTTGTCCTCTAAATGTTTTACAAAGAAGTGAGGCTTTGCAGGCACTCTGGTACAGACGAGATACTGGGGCGAATGCCTTTCGCTGTCATTCATAGCCTTTCGTTCCTCCCATGGTGTGGCCAGGGAGGGGAACGATTTGGGGTCATACATATGAGCCTTAAAGTGAGTTTTGGAACGCTTAGAGACTGCTGGCGGCTGGTCGCCAGCGAGAGGTGAAGTACCACGCTTCATTGCGGGTCATCCTACCTGATGCCACCTACTCTGACCAAGGGCCCTCCCCCTGGGCGCCACCCGGCAGCAGCAGTAGCCACCTGGCAGGATGACCATTGCCGGGAGTCCTGATGCCCCAGGGAGACCGGCATCTACTACTTGGCATACGTGGGGAGTTAACGGGGCAGGCATCAGTAGAGTGATCCCTGTGTTGTCAGGGGGCTACAACTAACAGGGGACATGGCGGCCCCACCACAATGGACTGACTACCATGCTGCATGTTAGGTGACATGTGGTCCATGGTCGTCGTCAGTGCAGATGGTGACACTGCACAGTGCAAGGTGGAAAGTGCACGCAGGAACGTATCCATGCCCAAAAGATGGTGAGCGGGCAGCACTGCAATGCAACAACAAACAAGCTGGCGAAAGGTCTGGTCGCAAGTTGGACACAATGCACCGAGTAAGGCGCCCTTCCCCAATCGGCTCGCTCTTCAGAAGAATTTTGAGATATGGAGGTCAAACCCAACAGGGGACCATCACATAAGGCCGAAACGTTTGAGACTCCTTTTAGTCGCCTCTTACGGCAGGCAGGAATACCGCAGGCCTATTTTTACCTCCGAACCCGCAGGGGGTCTCCACTTGTCTTTGGTTTCCTGAGTTGGAGTGGACTCGCTGGCTTCCAACAGCGTCAGTACATGGCGATGTACTGTGTCTTAATACACCGTGATGGGGAAACAATTTTTTATTATGATTATTTGCTTGTTTCATTGGTCTCAGCTTGAACCCATCTGCAACAGTCTAGCATCCTGTAGATTCTTCGCTTAATATTGGCTCTTTGGGAATTTTGTAATACCGCTTATCTGGGATGATTGGTGTATAGCTCTTAAGAGTCTTCCAACGATTCCCTGACGTCCTCGAGTCAAAGATAGCTGTTAGACAATACTAATTGTAACCTCAGGCATTTTGCAGATGACACAATGTGTAACCAAGTGCTGTTGAAAAGAGGTGCACAGATGTTTTGTCAGAAATTGATAACATTTGATATTGTTCAGAAATGTAAAACTGTGCACGTCATAAAATTCATAAAACGGGTATTCTGTGACTAGAATGTCACTCAGTGAAAACTAGACTCTTTCACCCCATACAAATACGTGATTGCAGGAGGTATGAAATGCAAAACCCCATTGTGAAAGAAAAGGATGAGTTTATGAAACACTCATGCGACCCAGAGTAAAATATTGTTGAAGTATGCGGGACCCATACCAGACAGGACCCACAGGGGATGCTGAAACACAGAAAGAAGTGTCACCGAGGTGATGATGAAACTGGTCTCGTAAAGTAGAGGTCAACAGTTACCCCTCAACCTAATCTCGATGGAAGTAGAGGACGGGGTATTAATTGTCCACGCTGAATTAAATGAAATCTCTTTGAACAGTTCCATGAAGCTCTCCAGGATGACCGCCGCCCGACACCCACTAGGTGGTGGAGAGACTGAAGACGCCCTCTTGGCCCTGCTGGCGGAATTCTGAATCTCCGTAGAATCTCAGGGGGGGGGGGGGGGGAGGTGTCCCACAGAACCTGCTGGTGAGACGTGACCCTGGCTGAAACTGCAACAAGCCACAGCAGGACTTCTGAAACTGCGACCTCAGTTACTACTTTCTTCAAGCAATTGACTAAATACGCGGTGCCAGAAACAACAACGAGAAATTTAAAGTTCCTTTAACATAGACACAGGGGTTTAATGTTCAATAAACAGATAATTGGCCTATTCTTAAGGCCTCTGGTATGCGGTACCAACATCAGAAACCCAACACCTTAACAATATGTGCTTGTCTCTTATAATATAATATAATATAATATAATATAATGATAATATAGTAGGATAGGGAATGAATAATAATAAAATGTTGGAATGTGTGGCCTTTTTTAAATGGATGAATTAAAGAGATTAATTCTTTGGCATGAAGGACAAGCACAGTAAGCTAGACATTGCCTGTAACGGGATAGGAAACATTTGAGTTTATATTTATATAAATAAATCGTCTTCTTAGTATTTTATGCGTACAATTATTAATATTATGTCCGATCGCCGTCTCCTAGACTGTGGCCGTGTTGTTATATTCGAATCTTCGTAAATTTTCCGAAGTACACAGGTGGGCTTCCGTTCTTCTTATTGCATTACTAAATGAAATAATAATAGCCCTCACAAATATTCTGTTAATAAAACACTACTATATTTCTGTTCGATGCACATAGAAAATACACACAATGGCGGTCTGCAATTACTCGCTAAAAATGGCGGTTCTCATTCGTTCACTCCCTGAGCGAAACCTACCTTCCTTCCAACAACTCGTAAAAGGAACAAAAACTGCTCTGTCTCTTAACATCTGAAAGTCAAAAATACCTGACGGTAGGCACAGGCTCTACGCTGGGCTTCTACCGCCTCATCTTTTCTCTTTGCTTTTAAAGAGGATGAAAACATAAAAGTAAGGAATGCAAAAGGTATATCACAGCTAGGACCTTAAGATTGTGCATGAAAGGAGGACTAGCAGCCGCGTTGAACGGGAGAATGTGAAAAGTGTTCATATATTGTAAAAACCTGAGAAATCCGTCCGTTTTCGTCATTTGTTATCGAATCGACTTTAAGCCAGATCGCCACATTGGCCGCTCATCTCTCTGAAACGGTTACATTTATCGTCTACAAAGCTATGTCGCGTGCTGCGGTATGCGGAGACACTAAAAGCACCATAGGAGAACACAGAATAAGCTTCTAAGTTGATGTAATAGCCAGTAAGATGCAGTACAATTCAAGTTTTAGTTATCGATTATTGACTTTTTACCCTTCTTTGGTACCTTGGACATGAGCTAGGACCTTAAGATTTTGCATGAAAAGAGGACTGGCACGCGCGTTGCACGGGAGAATGTGAAAAGTGTTCATATGTAGTAAAAACCTGAGAAACCCGTCCGTTTTCGTCATTTGTTATCGAATCGACTTAAAGCCACATCGTCACATTGGCCGCTCTTCTCTCTGAAACGGTCACATTTATCGTCTGCAAAGCTATGTCGCGTGCTGCGGTATGCGGAGACACTAAAAGCACCATAGTAGAACACAGAAGAAGCTTGTAAGTTGATGTAATAGCCAGTAAGAAGCAGTATAATTCAAGTTTTAGGTATCGATTATTGACTTTTTACCCTCCTTTGGTGCCTTGTACATGAGCCAGGACATTAAGATTTTGCATGAAAGGAGGACTAGCACCCGCGTTGCACGGGAGAATGTGAAGAGTGTTCATATATAGTAAAAACTTGAGAAATCCGTCCGTTTTCGTCATTTGTTATCGAATCGACTTAAAGCCACATCGTCACATTGGCCGCTATTCTCTCTGAAACGGTTACATTTATCGTCTGCAAAGCTATGTCGCGCGCTGAGGTATGTGGAGACACTAAAAGCACGGAAGTAGAACACAGAAGAAGCCTCTAAGTTGATGTAATAGCCAGTAAGAAGCAGTACAAATCAAGTCTTAGTTATCGATTATTGACTTTTTACCCTTCTTTGGTGCAGTGGACTTGAGCTGGGACCTTAAGATTTTGCATTAAAGGAGGACTAGCACCCACGTTGCACGGGAGAAAGTGAAAAGTGTTCATATGTAGTAAAAACCTGAGAAATCCGTCCGTTTTTCTCATTTGTTATCGAATCAACTTAAAGCCAGATCGTCACATTGGCCGCTCTTCTCTCTGAAACGGTTACATTTATCGTCTGAAAAGCTATGTCGCGTGCTGCGGTATGCGGAGACACTAAAAGCACCATAGTACAACACAGAAGAAACTTCTAAGTTGATGTAATAGCCAGTAAGAAGCAGTACGAATCAAGTTTTAGGTATCGATTATTGACTTTTTACTTTTCTTTGATGCCTTGGACATGACCTGGGACCTTAAGATTTTGCATGAAAGGAGGACTGGCAGCCGTGTAGCACGGGAGAATGTGAAAAGTGTTCATATATAGTAAAAACCTGAGAAATCGTTCCGTTTTCGTCATTTGTTATCGAATCGACTTAAAGCCACATCGTCACATTGGCCGCTCTTCTCTCTGAAACGGTTACATTTATCGTCTGCAAAGCTATGTCGCGTGCTGCGGTATGCGGAGACACTAAAAGCACCATAGTAGAACACAGAAGAAGCTTCTAAGTTGATGTAATAGCCAATAAAAAGCAGTAAAATTCAAGTTTTAGTAATCGATTATTGACTTTTTACTCTTCTTTGGTACCTTCGACATGAGCTAGGATCTTAAGATTTTGCATGAAAAGAGGACTGCCACCCACGTTGCACGAGAGAATGTGAAAAGCGTTCATATGTAGTAAAAACCTGAGAAATCCTTCCGTTTTCGTCACTTGTTATCGAATCGACTTAAAGCCAGATCGTCACATTGGCCGCTCTTCTCTCTGAAACGGTTACATTTATCGTCTGCAAAAATATGTCGCGTGCTGCGGTATGCGGAGACACTAAAAGCACCATAGTAGAACACAGAAGAAACTTCTAAGTTGATGTAATAGCCAGTAAGAAGCAGTACAATTCAGGTTTTAGTTATGGATTATTGACTTCTTTCCCCTCTTTGGTGCCTTGCAGATGAGGTAGGACCTTAAGATTTTGGTTGAAAGGAGGACTAGCAGCCGTGTTACACGGGAGAATGTGGAAAGTGTTCATATGTAGTAAAAACTTGTGAAATCCGTCCGTTTTCGTCATTTGTTATCGAATCGACTTAAAGTCAGATCGTCACATTGGACACTCTTCTCTCTGAAACTGTTACATTTATCGTCTGCAAAGCTATATCGCGTGCTGCGGTATGCGGAGACACTAAAAGCAACATAGTAGAACACAGAAGAAACTTCTAAGTTGATGTAATAGCCAGTAAGAAGCAGTACAATTCAAGTTTTAGTTATGGATTATTGACTTCTTACCCCTCTTTAGTGCCTTGGACATGAGCTGGGACCTTAAGATTTTGCATGAAAGGAGGACTACCTGCCGCGTTGCGCGGGAAAATGTGAAAAGTGTTCATATGTATTAAAAAGTTGAGAAATCCGTCCGTTTTTGTCATTTGTTATCGAATTGGCTTAAAGCCAGCTCGTCACATTGGCCGCTTTTCTCTCTAAAACGGTTACATTTATCTTCTCTTCAAAGGTATGTCGCGCGCTGCAGAATGCGGAGACACTAAAAGCAACATAGTAGAACACAGAAGAAGCTTCTAAATTGATGTAATAGCCAATAAGAAGCTGTACAATTCAAGTATTAGTTATCGATTATTGACTTTTTACTCTTCTTCGGTACATTCGACATGAGCTAGGTCCTTAAGATTTTGCATGAAAAGAGGACTGGCAACCGCGTTGCACGAGAGAATATGAAAAGTGTTCATATGTAGTAAAAACCTCAGAAACCCGTCCGGTTTCGTCATTTGTTATCGAATCGACTTAAAGCCAGATCGCCATGTTGGCCGCTCTTCTCCCTGAAGCGGTTACATTTATCGTCTGCAAAAATATATCGCGTGCTGCGGTATGCGGAGACACTAAAAGCACCATAGAAGAACACAGAAGAAACTTCTAAGTTGATGTAATAGCCAGTAAGAAGCAGTACAATTCAAGTTTTAGTTATGGATTATTGACTTTTTACGCCTCTTTGGTGCCTTGCAGATGAGGTAGGACCTTAAGATTTTGCATGAAAGGAGGACTAGCAGCCGTGTTACATGGGAGAATGTGGAAAGTGTTCATATGTAGTAAAGACTTGTGAAATCCGTCCGTTTTCGTCATTTGTTATCGAATCGACTTAAAGCCAGATCGTCAGATTGGACACTCTTCTCTCTGAAACGGTTTCATTTATCGTCTGCAAAGCTATGTCGCGTGCTGCGGTTTGCGGAGACACTAAAAGCACCATAGTAGATCACAGAAGAAGCTTCTAAATTGATGTAATAGCCAATAAGAAGCAGTACAATTCAAGTTTTGGTTATCGATTATTGACTTTTTACTCTTCTTTGGTACTTTCGACATGAGCTAGGTCCTTAAGATTTTGCATGAAAAGAGGACTGGCAACCGCGTTGCACGAGAGAATGTGAAAAGTGTTCATATGTAGTAAAAACCGAAAAAATCCGTCCGTTTTCGTCATTTGTTGTCTAATCGACTTAAAGGCAGATCGTCATGTTGGCCGCTCTTCTCTGTTAAACGGTTACACTATCGTCTGCAAAGCTATGTCGCGTGCTGCGTTATAAAGGAGACACTAAAAGCACCATAGTAGAACACAGATGAAGCTTCTGAGTTGATGCAAACGCCAGTAAAGAGCAGTACAATTCAAGTTTTAGATATCTATTAATGACTTTTTACCGTTCTTTGGTACCTTGGACATGAGCTAGGACCTTAAGATTTTGCATGAAAAGAGGACTGGCACCCGCGTAGCACGGGAGAATGTGAAAAGTGTTCATATGTAGTAAAAACCGGAGAAACCCGTCCGTTTTCGTCATTTGTTATCGAATCGACTTAAAGCCAGATCGTCACATTGGTCACTCATCTCTCTGAAACGGTTTCATTTATCGTCTGCAAAGCTATGTGGCGTGCTGCGGTATGCGGAGACACTAAAAGCACCATAGTAGAACACAGAAGAAGCTGTAAGTTGATGTAATCGCCACTAAGAAGCAGTACAATTCAAGTTTTAGTTATCGATTATTGACTTTTTACTTTTCTTTGGTGCCTTGGACATGACCTGGGACCTTAAGATTTTGAATGAAAGGAGGACTGGCAGCCGTGTAGCACGGGAGAATGTGAAAAGTGTTCATATATAGTAAAAACCTGAGAAATCGTTCCGTTTTCGTCATTTGTTATCGAATCGACTTAAAGCCAGATCGTCACATTGGCCGCTCTTCTCTCTGAAACGGTTTCATTTATCGTCTGCAAAGCTATGTCGCGTGCTGCGGTATGCGGAGACACTAAAAGCACCACAGTAGAACACAGAAGAAGCCTCTAAGTTGATGTAATAGCTAGTAAGAAGCAGTACAATTCAAGTCTTAGTTATCGATTATTGACTTTTTACCATTCTTTGGTGCAGTGGACTTCAGCTGGGACCTTAAGATTTTGCATTAAAGGAGGACTAGCACCCACGTTGCACGGGAGAATGTGAAAAGTGTTCATATGTAGTAAAAACCTGAGAAATCCGTCCGTTTTTCTCATTTGTTATCGAATCAACTTAAAGCCAGATCCTCACATTGGCCGCTCTTCTCTCTGAAACGGTTACATTTATCGTCTGCAAAGCTACGTCGCGTGCTGCGGTATACGGAGACAGTAATAGCACCATAGTACAACACAGAAGAAACTTCTAAGTTGATGTAATAGCCAGTAAGAAGCAGTAAAATTCAAGTTTTAAATATCCACTATTGACTTTTCACCCTTCTTTGGTGCCTTGGACATGACCTGGGACCTTAAGATTTTGCATGAAAAGAGGACTGGCACCCACGTTGCACGAGAGAATGTGAAAAGCATTCATATGTAGTAAAAACCTGAGAAATCCTTCCGTTTTCGTCATTTGTTATCGAATCGACTTGTAGCCAGATCGTCACATTGGCCGCTTTTCTCTCTGAAACGGTTACATTTATCGTCTGCAAAAATATGTCGCGTGCTGCGGTATGCGGAGACACTAAAAGCACCATAGTAGAACACAGAAGAAGCTGTAAGTTGATGTAATCGCCACTAAGAAGCAGTACAATTCAAGTTTTAGTAATCGATTATTGACTTTTTACTCTTCTTTGGTACCATCGACATGAGCTAGGACCTTAAGATTTTGCATGAAAAGAGGACTGGCACCCGCGTTGCACTGGAGAATGTGAAAAGTGTTCATATACAGTAAAAACTTGAGAAATCCGTCCGTTTTCGTCATTTGTTATCGAATCGACTTAAAGCCACATCGACACATTGGCCGTTCTTCTCTCTGAAACGGTTTCATTTATCGTCTGCAAAGCTATGTCGCGTGCTGCGGTATGCGGAGACACTAAAAGCACCACAGTAGAACACAGAAGAAGCCTCTAAGTTGATGTAATAGCCAGTAAGAAGCAGTACAATTCATGTCTTAGTTATCGATTATTGACTTTTTACCCTTCTTTGGTGCCGTGGACTTGAGCTGGGACCTTAAGATTTTGCATTAAAGGAGGACTAGCACCCACGTTGCACGGGAGAAAGTGAAAAGTGTTCATATGTAGTAAAATCCTGAGAAATCCGTCCGTTTTTCTCATTTGTTATCGAATCAACTTAAAGCCAGATCGTCACATTGGCCGCTCGTCTCTCTGAAACGGTTACATTTATCGTCTGCAAAGCTACGTCGCGTGCTGCGGTATACGGAGACACTAAAAGCACCATAGTACAGCACAGAAGAAACTTCTAAGTTGAAGTAACAGCCAGTAAAAAACAGTAAAATTCAAGTTTTAAATATCCATTATTGTCTTTTTACCCTTCTTTTGGTGCCTTGGACATGACCTGGGACCTTAAGATTTTGCATGAAAGGAGGACTGGCAGCCGTGTAGCACGGGAGAATGTGAAAAGTGTACATATATAGTAAAAACCTGAGAAATCCTTCCGTTTTAGTCATTTGTTATCGAATCGAGTTAATGCCAGATCGTCACATTGGACACTCTTCTCTCTGAAACGGTTACATCTATCGTCTGCTAGGCTATATCGCGTGCTGCGGTATGCGGAGACACTAAAAGCAACATAGCAGAACACAGAAGAAACTTCTAAGTTGATGTAAGAGCCAGTAAGAAGCAGTACAATTCAAGTTTTAGTTATGGACTTTTGACTTCTTACCGCTCTTTGGTGCCTTGCAGATGAGGTAGGACCTTAAGATATTGCATGAAAGGACGACTAGCAGCCGTGTTACACGGGAGAATGTGGAAAGTGTTCATATGTAGTAAAAACTTGAGAAATCCGTCCGATTTTGTCATTTGTTATCGAATCGACTTAAAGCCACATTGTCACATTGGCCGCTCTTCCCTCTGAAACGGTTTCATTTATCGTCTGCAAAGCTATGTCGCGTGCTGCGGTATGCGGAGAAACTAAAAGCACCATAGTAGAACACAGAAGAGGCTTCTAAATTGATGTAATAGCCAATAAGAAGCAGTACAATTCAAGTTTTGGTTATCGATTATTGACTTTTTACTCTTCTTTGGTACCTTCGACATGAGCTAGGATCTTAAGATTTTGCATGAAAAGAGGACTGGCACCCACGTTGCACGAGAGAATGTGAAAAAGCGTTCATATATAGTAAAAACCTGAGAAATCCTTCCGTTTTCGTCATTTGTTATCGAATCGACTTATAGCCAGATCGTCACATTGGCCGCTCTTCTCTCTGAAACGGTTACATTTATCGTCTGCAAAAATATGTCGCGTGCTGCGGTATGCGGAGACACTAAAATCACCATAGTAGAACACAGGAGAAACTTCTAAGTTGATGTAATAGCCTGTAAGAAGCAGTACAATTCAAGTTTTAGTTATGGATTATTGACTTTTTACCCCTCTTTGGTGCCTTGCAGATGAGGTAGGACCTTAAGATTTTGCATGAAAGGAGGACTAGCAGCCGTGTTACACGGGAGAATGTGGAAAGTGTTCATATGTAGTAAAAACCTGTGAAATCCGTCCATTTGCGTCATTTGTTATCGAATTTACTTAAAGCCAGATCGTCACATTGGACACTCTTCTCTCTGAAACGGTTACATTTGTCGTCTGAAAAGCTATATCGCGTGCTGCGGTATGCGGAGACACTAAAAGCAACATAGTAGAACACAGAAGCGGCTTCTAACTTGATGTAATAGCCAGTAAGAAGTAGTACAATTCAAGTATTAGTTATCGTTTATTGACTTTTTACCCCTCTTTGGTGCCTTGGACATGTGCTGGGACCTTAAGATTTTGCATTAAAGGAGGACTACCTGCCGCGTTGCGCGAGAAAATGTGAAAAGTGTTCATATGTATTAAAAAGTTGAGAAATCCGTCCGTTTTTGTCATTTGTTATCGAATCGGCTTAAAGCCAACTCGTCACATTGGCCGCTCTTCTCTCTGAGACGGTTACATTTATCTTCTCTTCAAAGCTATGTCGCATGCTGCAGTATGCGGAGACACTAAAAGCACCATAGTAGAACACAGAAGAAACTTCTAAGTTGATGTAATAGCCAGTAAGAAGCAGTACAATTCAAGTTTTAGTTATGGATTATTGACTTTTTACCCCTCTTTGGTGCCTTGCAGATGAGGTAGGACCTTAATATTTTGCATTAAAGGAGGACTAGCAGCAGTGTTACACGGGAGAATGCGGAAAGTGTTCATATGTAGTAAAAACTTGTGAAATCCTTCCGTTTTCGTCATTTGTTACCGAATCGACTTAAAGCCAGATCGTCAGATTGGACACTCTTCTCTCTGAAACGGTTACATTTATCGTCTGCAAAGCTATATCGCGTGCTGCGGTATGCGGATACACTAAAAGCAACATAGTAGAACACAGAAGAAACTTCTAAGTTGATGTAATAGCCAGTAAGTAGCAGTACAATTCAAGTTGTAGTTATCGTATATTGACTTTTTACCCCTCTTTGGTGCCTTGCAGATGAGGTAGGACCATAAGATTTTGCATGAAAGGAAGACTAGCAGCGGTGTTACACGGGAGAATGTGGAAAGTGTTCATATATAGCAAAAACTTGTGGAATCCGTCCGTTTTCGTCATTTGTTATCGAATTTACTTAAAGCCAGATCGTCACATTGGACACTCTTCTCTCTGAAACGGTTACATTTATCGTCTGCAGAGCTATATCGCGTGCTGCGGTGTGCGGAGACACTAAAAGCAACATAGTAGAACACAGAAGCGGCTTCTAAGTTGATGTAATAGCCAGTAAGAAGTAGTACAATTTAAGTTTTAGTTATCGATTATTGACTTTTTACCCTTCTTTGGTGCCTTGGACATGAGCTAAGTCCTTAAGATTATGCATGAAATGAGGACTAGCAGCCGCGTTGCACGGGAGAATGTGAAAAGTGTTCATATATAGTAAAAACTTGAGAAATCCGCCCGTTTTCGTCATTTGTTATCGAATCGACTTAAAGCCACATCGTCACATCGGCCGCTCTTCTCTCTGAAACGGTTACATTTATCGTCTGCAAAGTTATGTCGCGTGCTGCGGTATGCGAAGACACTAAAAGCACCATAGTAGAACACAGAAGAAGCTTCTAAATTGATGTAATAGCCAATAAGACGCAGTACAATTCAAGTTTTGGTTATCGATTATTGACTTTTTACTCTTCTTTGGTACATTCAACATGAGCTAGGTCCTTAAGATTTTGCATGAAAAGAGGACTGGCAACCGCGTGGCACGAGAGAATGTGAAAAGTGTTCATATGTAGTAAAAACCGGAAAAACCCGTCCATTTTCGTCATTTGTTGTCTAATCGACTTAAAGCCAGATCGTCATGTTGGCCGCTCTTCTCTGTGAAACTGTTACACTATCGTCTGCAAAGCTATGTCGCGTGCTGCGTTATAAAGGAGACACTAAAAGCACCATAGTAGAACACAGAAGAAGCTTCTGAGTTAATGCAATCGCCAGTAAAAAGCAGTACAATTCAAGTTTTAGATATCTATTAATGACTTTTTACCGTTCTTTGGTTCCTTGGACATGAGCTAAGTCCTTAAGATTTTGCATGAAATGAGGACTAGCAGCCGCGTTGCACGGGAGAATGTGAAAAGTGATCATATGTAGTAAAAACATGAGAAATCCGTCCGATTTCGTCATTTGTTATCGACTCGAGTTAAAGCCATATCGTCATATTGGCCGCTCTTCTCTCTGAAACAATTACATTTATCGTCTGCAAAGCTATGTCGCTTGCTGCGGTATGCGGAGACACTAAAAGCACCATTGTAGAACACAGAAGAAGCTTCTAAGTTAATGTAATAGCAAGTAAGGAGCAGTACAATTCAAGTTTTAGTTATCGATTATTGACTTTTTACCCTTCTTTTTTGCCGTGGACTTGAGCTGGGACCTTAAGATTTTGCATGAATGGAGGACTAGCAGCCGCGTTGCACGGGAGAATGTGAAAAGTGTTCCTATATAGTAAAAACTTGAGAAATCCGTCCGTTTTCGTCATTTGTTATCGAATCGACTTAAAGCCACATCGCCACATTGGCCTCTCTTCTCTCTGAAACGGTTTCATTTATCGTCTGCAAAGTTATGTCGCGTGCTGCGGTATGCGGAGACACTAAAAGCACCATAGTAGAACACAGAAGAAGCTTCTAAATTGATGTAATAGCCAATAAGAAGCAGTACAATTCAAGTTTTGGTTATCGATTATTGACTTTTTACTCTTCTTTGGTACATTCAAAATGAGCTATGTCCTTAAGATTTTTCATGAAAAGAGGACTGGCAACCGCGTTGCACGAGAGAATGTGAAAAGTGTTCATATGTAGTAAAATCCGGAAAAACCCGTCCGTTTTCGTCATTTGTTATCGAATCGACTTAAAGCCAGATCGTCATGTTGGCCGCTCTTCTCTCTGAAACGGTTACATTTATCGTCTGCAAAAATATATCGCGTGCTGCGGAATGCGGAGACACTAAAAGCACCATAGTAGAACACAGAAGAAACTTCTAAGTTGATGTAATAGCCAGTAAGAAGCAGTACAATTCAAGTTTTAGTTATGAATTATTGACTTTTTACCCCTCTTTGGTGCCTTGCAGATGAGGTAGGACCTTAAGATTTTGCATGAAAGGAGGACTAGCAGCCGTGTTACACGGGAGAATGCGGAAAGTGTTCATATGTAATAAAAAGTTGAGAAATCCGTCCGTTTTTGTCATTTGTTATCGAATTGGCTTAAAGCCAGATCGTCACATTGGGCGCTCTTCTCTCTGAAACGCTTACATTTGTCGTCTGCAAAGCTATGTCGCGTGCTGCGGTATGTGGAGACACTAAAAGCACCATAGTAGAACACAGAAGAAGCTTCTAAGTTGATGTAATAGCCATTAAGAAGCAGTACAATTCTAGTGTTAGGTATCGTTTATTGCCTTTTTACCCCTCTTTGGTGCCTTGGACATGAGCTGGGACCTTAAGATTTTGCATGAATGGAAAACTATCTGCCGCGTGAAAGGTGGATTATCTGCCGCGTTGCGCGGGAAAATGTGAAAAGTGATCATATGTAGTAAAAAGTTGAGAAATCCGTCTGTTTTCGTCATTTGTTATCGAATCGGCTTAAAGCCAGATCGTCACATTGGCCGCACTTCTCTCTGAAACAGTTACATTTATCGTCTGCAAAGCTATGTCGCGTGCTGCGGTATGTGGAGACACTAAAAGCACGATAGTAGAACAGAGAAGAAGCTTCTAAGTTGATGTAATAGCTAGTAAGAAGCAGTACAATTCAAGTGTTAGTTACCGTTTATTGTCTTTTTACCCTTCTTTGGTGCCGTGGACTTGAGCTGAGACCTTAAGATTCTGCATGAAAGGAAGACTAGCACCCACGTTGCACGGGAAAAAGTGAAAAGTGTTCATATGTAGTAAAAACCTGAGAAATCCTTCCGTTTTTCTCACTTGTTATCGGATCAACTTAAAGCCAGATCGTCACATTGGGCGCTCTTCTCTCTGAAACGGTTACATTTGTCGTCTGCAAAGCTATGTCGCGTGCTGCGGTATGCGGAGACACTAAAAGCACCATAGTAGAACACAGAAGAAACTTCTAAGTGGATGTAATAGCCAGTAAGAAGCAGTACAATTCAAGTTTTAGTTATCGATTATTGACTTTTTACCCTTCTTTGGTGCCTTGGACATGAGCTAGGACGTTAAGATTATGCATGAAAGGAGGACCAGCAGCCGCGTTGCACGGGAGAATGTGAAAAGTGTTCAAATGTAGTAAAAACCTGAGAAATCCTTCCGTTCTAGTCATTTGTTATCGAAACGACATACAGCCAGATCGTCACATTGGCCGCTCTTTTCTCTGAAACGGTTACATTTATCGTCTGCAAAGCTAAGTCGCGTGCTGCGGTATGCGGAGACACTAAAAGCACCATAGTACAACACAGAAAAACTACTAAATTGATGTAATAGCCAGTAAGAAGCAGTACAATTCAAATGTTAGTTATCGATTATTGACCTTTTATCCGTCTTTGGTGCCTTGGACATGAGCTGGGACCTTAAGATTCTGCATGAAAGGAGGACTGGCAGCCGTGTAGTACGGGAGAATGTGAATAGTGTTCAGATGTAGTAAAAACCTGAGAAATGCTTTCGTTCTCCTTATTTGTTATCGAATCGACTTAAAGCCACATCCCCACATTGGCCGCTCTTCTCCCTGAAACGGTTACATTTATCTTCTGGAAAGCTATGTCGCGTGCTGCGGTATGCGGAGACACTAAAAGCAACATAGTAGAACACAGAAGAAGCTTCTAAGTTGATGTAATAGCCAGTAAGAAGCAGTAAAATTCAAGTTTTAGTTATCGATTTATGACTCTTTACCCTTCTTTGGTGCCTTGGACATGAGCTAGGACCTTAAGATTTTGCATGAAAGGAGGACAAGCAGCCGCGTTGCACGGGAGAATGTGAAAACTGTTCATTTGTAGTAAAAACCTGAGAAATCGGTCCGTTTTCGTCATTTGTTATCGAATCGAGTTAAAGCCAGATCGTCACATTGGCCGCTCTTCTCTCTGAAACAGTTACATTTATCGTCTGCAAAGCTATTTCGCGTGCTACGGTATGCGGAGACACTAAAAGCACCATTGTAGAACACAGAAGAAACTTCTAAGTTGATGTAATAGCAAGTAAGAAGCAGTACAATTCAGGTTTTAGTTATCGATAATTGACTTTTCACCCTTCTTTGGTGCCTTGGACATGAGCTAGGTCCTTAAGATTTAGCATGAAAGGAGGACTAGCAGCCGCGTTGCACGGGAGAATGCGAAAAGTGTTCATATGTAGTAAAAACCTGAGAAATCCGTCCGTTTTCCTCATTTGTTCTCGAATCAACTTAAAGCCAGATCGTCACATTGGCCGCTCTTCTCTCTAAGACGGTTACATTTATCTTCTCTTCAAAGCTAGGTCGCGCGCTGCAGAATGCGGAGACACTAAAAGCACCATAGTAGAACACAGAAGAAGCTTCTGAGTTGATGCAATCGCAGTAAAAAGCAGTACAATTCAAGTTTTAGAAATCTATTAATGACTTTTTACCGTTCTTTGGTACCTTGGACATGAGCTAGGACCTTAAGATTTTGCATGAAAAGAGGACTGGCACCCGCGTTGCACGGGAGAATGTGAAAAGTGTTCATATGTAGTAAAAACCGGAGAAACCCGTCCGTTTTCGTCATTTGTTATCGAATCGACTTAAAGCCATATCGTCACATTGGTCACTCATCTCTCTGAAACGGTTACATTTATCGTCTGCAAAGCTATGTCGCGTGCTGCGGTATGCGGAGACACTAAAAGCACCACAGTAGAACACAGAAGAAGCCTCTAAGTTGATGTAATAACCAGTAAGAAGCAGTACAATTCATGTCTTAGTTATCGATTATTGACTTTTTACCCTTCTTTGGTGCCGTGGACTTGAGCTGGGACCTTAAGATTTTGCATTAAAGGAGGACTAGCACCCACGTTGCACGGGAGAAAGTGAAAAGTGTTCATATGTAGTAAAATCCTGAGAAATCCGTCCGTTTTTCTCATTTGTTATCGAATCAACTTAAAGGTAGATCGTCACATTGGCCGCTCTTCTCTCTGAAACGGTTACATTTATCGTCTGCAAAGCTACGTCGCGTGCTGCGGTATACGGAGACACTAAAAGCACCATAGTACAGCACAGAAGAAACTTCTAAGTTGAAGTAATAGCCAGTAAGAAACAGTAAAATTCAAGTTTTAAATATCAATTATTGACTTTTTACCCTTCTTTTGGTGCCTTGGACATGACCTGGGACCTTAAGATTTTGCATGAAAGGAGGACTGGCAGCCGTGTAGCACGGGAGAATGTGAAAAGTGTACATATATAGTAAAAACCTGAGAAATCCTTCCGTTTTCGTCATTTGTTATCGAATCGACTTAATGCCAGATCGTCACATTGGACACTCTTCTCTCTGAAACGGTTACATCTACCGTCTGCAAGGCTATATCGCGTGCTGCGGTATGCGGAGACAATAAAAGTAACATAGTAGAACACAGAAGAAACTTCTAAGTTGATGTAAGAGCCAGTAAGAAGCAGTACAATTCAAGTTTTAGTTATGGATTATTGACTTCTTACCGCTCTTTGGTGCCTTGCAGATGAGGTAGGACCTTAAGATTTTGCATGAAAGGACGACTAGCAGCCGTGTTACACGGGAGAATGTGGAAAGGGTTCATATGTAGTAAAAACTTGAGAAATCCGTCCGTTTTTGTCATTTGTTATCGAATCGACTTAAAGCCACATTGTCACATTGGCCGCTCTTCACTCTGAAACGGTTTCATTTATCGTCTGCAAAGCTATGTCGCGTGCTGCGGTATGCGGAGACACTAAAAGCAACATAGTAGAACACAGAAGCGGCTTCTAAGTTGATGTAATAGCCAGTAAGAAGTAGTACAATTCAAGTTTTAGTTATCGTTTATTGACTATTTACCCCTCTTTGGTGCCTTGGACATGAGCTGGGACCTTAAGATTTTGCATGAAAGGAGGACTACCTGCCGCGTTGCGCGGGAAAATGTGAAAAGTGTTCATATGTATTAAAAAGTTGAGAAATCCGTCCGTTTTTGCCATTTGTTATCGAATTGGCTTAAAGCCAGCTCGTCACATTGGCCGCTCTTCTCTCTAAGACTTTTACATTTATCTTCTCTTCAAAGCTATGTCGCGCGCTGCAGAATGCGGAGACACTAAAAGCACCATAGTAGAACACAGAAGAAGCTTCTAAATTGATGTAATAGCCAATAAGAAGCTGTGCAATTCAAGTATTAGTTATCGATTATTGACTTTTTACTCTTCTTTGGTATATTCGACATGAGCTAGGTCCTTAAGATTTTGCATGAAAAGAGGACTGGCAACCGCGTTGCACGAGAGAATGTGAAAAGTGTTCATATGTAGTAAAAACCGGAGAAACCCGTCCGTTTTCGTCATTTGTTATCGAATCGACTTAAAGCCATATCGTCACATTGGTCACTCATCTCTCTGAAACGGTTACATTTATCGTCTGCAAAAATATGTCGCGTGCTGCGGTATGCGGAGACACTAAAAGCACCATAGTACAACACAGAAGAAACTTCTAAGTTGATGTAATAGCCAGTAAGAAGCAGTAAAATTCAAGTTTTAAATATCCACTATTGACTTTTCACCCTTCTTTGGTGCCTTGGACATGACCTGGGACCTTAAGATTTTGCATGAAAAGAGGACTGGCACCCACGTTGCACGAGAGAATGTGAAAAGCATTCATATGTAGTAAAAACCTGAGAAATCCTTCCGTTTTCGTCATTTGTTATCGAATCGACTTGTAGCCAGATCGTCACATTGGCCGCTCTTCTCTCTGAAACGGTTACATTTATCGTCTGCAAAAATATGTCGCGTGCTGCGGTATGCGGAGACACTAAAAGCACCATAGTAGAACACAGAAGAAACTTCTAAGTTGATGTAATAGCCAGTAAGAAGCAGTACAATTCAAGTTTTAGTTATGGATTATTGACTTTATACCCCTCTTTGGTGCCTTGCAGATGAGGTAGGACCTTAAGATTTTGCATGAAAGGAGGACTAGCTGCCGTGTTACACGGGAGAATGTGGAAAGTGTTCATATGTAGTAAAAACCTGATAATTCCTTCCGTTTTTCTCATTTGTTATCGAATCAACTTAAAGCCAGATCGTCACATTGGCCGCTCTTCTCTCTGAATCGGTTACATTTATCGTCTGCAAAGCTACGTCGCGTGCTGTGGTATACGGAGACACTAAAAGCACCATAGTACAACACAAAAGAAACTTCTAAGTTGATGTAATAGCCAGTAAGAAGCAGTACAATTCAAGTTTTAAATATCCATTATTGACTTTTTACTTTTCTTTGGTGCCTTGGACATGACCTGGGACTTTAAGATTTTGCATGAAAGGAGGACTGGCAGCCGTGTAGCACGGGAGAATGTGAAAAGTGTTCATATGTTGTAAAAACCTGAGAAATCCTTCCGTTTTCGTCATTTGTTATCGAATCGACTTAAAGCCAGATCGTCACATTGGCCGCTCTTCTCTCTGAAACGGTTACATTTATCGTCTGCAAAGCTATGTCGCGTGCTGCGGTATGCGGTGACACTAAAAGCACCATATTAGAACACAGAAGAAGCTTCTAAGTTGATGTAATAGCCAATAAGTAGCAGTACAATTCAAGTTTTAGTAATCGATTATTGACTTTTTACTCTTCTTTGGTACCATCGACATGAGCTAGGATCTTAAGATTTTGCATGAAAAGAGGACTGGCACCCACGTTGCACGAGAGAATGTGAAAAACGTTCATATGTAGTAAAAACCTGAGAAATCCTTCCGTTTTCGTCATTTGTTATCGAATTTACTTAAAGCCAGATCGTCACATTGGACACTCTTCTCTCTGAAACGGTTACATTTATCGTCTGCAAAGCTACGTCGCGTGCTGCGGTATACGGAGACACTAATAGCACCATAGTACAACACAGAAGAGACTTCTAAGTTGATGTAATAGCCAGTAAGAAACAGTAAAATTCAAGTTTTAAATATCCATTATTGGCTTTTTACCCTTCTTTGGTGCCTTGGACATGACCTGGTACCTTAAGATTTTGCATGAAAGGAGGACTGGCAGCCGTGTAGCGCGGCAGAATGTGAAAAGTGTACATATATAGTAAAAACCTGAGAAATCCTTCGGTTTTCGTCATTTGTTATCGAATCGACTTAAAGCCAGATCGTCACATTGGCCGGTCTTCTCTCTGAAACGGTTACATTTATCGTCTGCAAAGCTATGTCGCGTGCTGCGGTATGCGGAGACACTAAAAGCAACATAGTAGAACACAGAAGAAACTTCTAAGTTGATGTAATAGCCATTAAGAAGCAGAACAATTCAAGTTTTAGTTATGGATTATTGACTTCTTACCGCTCTTTGGTGCCTTGCAGATGAGGTAGGACCTTAAGATTTTGCATGAAAGGACGACTAGCAGCCGTGTTACACGGGAGAATGTGGAAAGTGTTCATATGTAGTAAAAACTTGTGAAATCCGTCAGTTTTCGTCATTTGTTATCGAATTTACTTAAAGCCAGATCGTCACATTGGACACTCTTCTCTCTCAAACGGTTACATTTATCGTCTGCAAAGCTATATCGCGTGCTGCGGTATGCGGAGACACTAAAAGCAACATAGTACAACACAGAAGCGGCTTCTAAGTTGATGTAATAGCCAATAAGAAGCAGTACAATTCAAGTATTAGTAATCGATTATTGACTTTTTACTCTTCTTTGGTACATTCGACATGAGCTAGGTCCTTAAGATTTTGCATGAAAAGAGGACTGGCAACCGCGTTGCACGAGAGAATGTGAAAAGTATTCATATGTAGTAAAAACCGGAAAAACCCGTCCGTTTTCGTCATTTGTTGTCTAATCGACTTAAAGCCAGATCGTCATGTTGGCCGCTCTTCTCTCTGAAACGGTTACATTTATCGTTTGCAAAGCTATGTCGCGTGCTGCGGTATGCGGGGACACTAAAAGCACCACAGTAGAACACAGAAGAAGCCTCTAAGTTGATGTAATAGCCAATAAGAAGCAGTACAATTCAAGTTTTAGTAATCGATTATTGACTTTTTACTCTTCTTTGGTACCTTCGACATGAGCTAGGATCTTAAGATTTTGCATGAAAAGAGGACTGGCACCCACGTTGCACGAGAGAATGTAAAAAGCGTTCATATATAGTAAATACCTTAGAAATCCTTCCGTTTTCGTCATTTGTTATCGAATCGACTTAAAGCCAGATCGTCACATTGGCCGCTCTTCTCTCTGAAACGGTTACATTTATCGTCTGCAAAAATATGTCGCGTGCTGCGGTATGCGGAGACACTAAAAGCACCATAGTAGAACACAGGAGAAACATCTAAGTTGATGTAATAGCCAGTAAGAAGCAGTACAATTCAAGTTTTAGTTATGGATTATTGACTTTTTACCCCTCTTTGGTGCCTTGCAGATGAGGTAGGACCTTAAGATTTTGCATGAAAGGAGGACTAGCTGCCGTGTTACACGGGAGAATGTGGAAAGTGTTCATATGTAGTAAAAACTTGAGAAATCCGTCCGTTTTCGTCATTTGTTATCGAATCGACTTAAAGCCAGATCGTCATGTTGGACACTCTTCTCTCTGAAACGGTTACATTTATCGTCTGCAAAGCTATATCGCGTGCTGCGGTATGCGGAGACACTAAAAACAACATAGTAGAACACAGAAGAAACTTCTAAGTTGATGTATTAGCCAATAAGAAGCAGTACAATTCAAGTTTTAGTTATGGATTATTGACTTTTTACCCCTCTTTGGTGCCTTGCAGATGAGGTAGGACCTTAAGATTTTGCATGAAAGGAGGACTAGCAGCCGTGTTACACGGGAGAATGTGCAAAGTGTTCATATGTAGTAAAAACCTTTGAAATCCGTCAATTTTCGTCATTTGTTATCGTATTTACTTAAAGCCAGATCGTCACATTGGACACTCTTCTCTCTGAAACGGTTACATTTGTCGTCTGCAAAGCTATGTCGCGTGCTGCGGTATGCGGAGACACTAAAAGCAACATAGTAGAACACAGAAGCGGCTTCTAACTTGATGTAATAGCCAATAAGAAGTAGTACAATTCAAGTATTAGTTATCGTTTATTGACTTTTTACCCCTCTTTGGTGCCTTGGACATGAGCTGGGACCTTAAGATTTTGCATGAAAGGAGTACTACCTGCCGCGTTGCGCGAGAAAATGTGAAAAGTGTTCATATGTATTAAAAAGTTGAGACATCCGTCCGTTTTTGTCATTTGTTATCGAATCGGCTTAAAGCCAACTCGTCACATTTGCCGCTCTTCTCTCTGAGACGGTTACATTTATCTTCTCTTCAAAGCTATGTCGCGTGCTGCAGTATGCGGAGATACTAAAAGCACCATAGTAGAACACAGAAGAAACTTCTAAGTTGATGTAAAATCCCGTAAGAAGCTGTACAATTCAAGTTTTAGTTATCGATTATTGACTTTTTACCCTTCTTCGGTGCCTTGCAGATGTGGTAGGACCTTAAGATTTTGTATGAAAGGAGGACTATCAGCCGTGTTACACGGGAGAATGTGAAAAGTGTTCATATGTAGTAAAAACTTGAGAAATCCGTCCGTTTTCGTCATTTGTTATCGAAACGACATACAGCCAGATCGTCACATTGGCCGCTCTTTTCTCTGAAACGGTTACATTTATCGTCTGCAAAGCTAAGTCGCGTGCTGCGGTATGCGGAGACACTAAAAGCACCATAGTACAACACAGAAAAACTACTAAATTGATGTAATAGCCAGTAAGAAGCAGTACAATTCAAATGTTAGTTATCGATTATTGACCTTTTATCCGTCTTTGGTGCCTTGGACATGAGCTGGGACCTTAAGATTCTGCATGAAAGGAGGACTGGCAGCCGTGTAGTACGGGAGAATGTGAATAGTGTTCAGATGTAGTAAAAACCTGAGAAATGCTTTCGTTCTCCTTATTTGTTATCGAATCGACTTAAAGCCACATCGCCACATTGGCCGCTCTTCTCCCTGAAACGGTTACATTTATCTTCTGGAAAGCTATGTCGCGTGCTGCGGTATGCGGAGACACTAAAAGCAACATAGTAGAACACAGAAGAAGCTTCTAAGTTGATGTAATAGCCAGTAAGAAGCAGTAAAATTCAAGTTTTAGTTATCTATTTGTGACTCTTTACCCTTCTTTGGTGCCTTGGACATGAGCTAGGACCTTAAGATTTTGCATGAAAGGAGGACAAGCAGCCGCGTTGCACGGGAGAATGTGAAAACTGTTCATTTGTAGTAAAAACCTGAGAAATCGGTCCGTTTTCGTCATTTGTTATCGAATCGAGTTAAAGCCAGATCGTCACATTGGCCGCTCTTCTCTCTGAAACAGTTACATTTATCGTCTGCAAAGCTATTTCGCGTGCTACGGTATGCGGAGACACTAAAACACCATTGTAGAACACAGAAGAAACTTCTAAGTTGATGTAATAGCAAGTAAGAAGCAGTACAATTCAGGTTTTAGTTATCGATAATTGACTTTTCACCCTTCTTTGGTGCCTTGGACATGAGCTAGGTCCTTAAGATTTAGCATGAAAGGAGGACTAGCAGCCGCGTTGCACGGGAGAATGCGAAAAGTGTTCATATGTAGTAAAAACCTGAGAAATCCGTCCGTTTTCCTCATTTGTTCTCGAATCAACTTAAAGCCAGATCGTCACATTGGCCGCTCTTCTCTCTAAGACGGTTACATTTATCTTCTCTTCAAAGCTAGGTCGCGCGCTGCAGAATGCGGAGACACTAAAAGCACCATAGTAGAACACAGAAGAGGCTTCTGAGTTGATGCAATCGCAGTAAAAAGCAGTACAATTCAAGTTTTAGATATCTATTAATGACTTTTTACCGTTCTTTGGTACCTTGGACATGAGCTAGGACCTTAAGATTTTGCATGAAAAGAGGACTGGCACCCGCGTTGCACGGGAGAATGTGAAAAGTGTTCATATGTAGTAAAAACCGGAGAAACCCGTCCGTTTTCGTCATTTGTTATCGAATCGACTTAAAGCCATATCGTCACATTGGTCACTCATCTCTCTGAAACGGTTACATTTATCGTCTGCAAAGCTATGTCGCGTGCTGCGGTATGCGGAGACACTAAAAGCACCACAGTAGAACACAGAAGAAGCCTCTAAGTTGATGTAATAACCAGTAAGAAGCAGTACAATTCATGTCTTAGTTATCGATTATTGACTTTTTACCCTTCTTTGGTGCCGTGGACTTGAGCTGGGACCTTAAGATTTTGCATTAAAGGAGGACTAGCACCCACGTTGCACGGGAGAAAGTGAAAAGTGTTCATATGTAGTAAAATCCTGAGAAATCCGTCCGTTTTTCTCATTTGTTATCGAATCAACTTAAAGCCAGATCGTCACATTGGCCGCTCTTCTCTCTGAAACGGTTACATTTATCGTCTGCAAAGCTACGTCGCGTGCTGCGGTATACGGAGACACTAAAAGCACCATAGTACAGCACAGAAGAAACTTCTAAGTTGAAGTAATAGCCAGTAAGAAACAGTAAAATTCAAGTTTTAAATATCCATTATTGACTTTTTACCCTTCTTTTGGTGCCTTGGACATGACCTGGGACCTTAAGATTTTGCATGAAAGGAGGACTGGCAGCCGTGTAGCACGGGAGAATGTGAAAAGTGTACATATATAGTAAAAACCTGAGAAATCCTTCCGTTTTCGTCATTTGTTATCGAATCGACTTAATGCCAGATCGTCACATTGGACACTCTTCTCTCTGAAACGGTTACATCTACCGTCTGCAAGGCTATATCGCGTGCTGCGGTATGCGGAGACACTAAAAGTAACATAGTAGAACACAGAAGAAACTTCTAAGTTGATGTAAGAGCCAGTAAGAAGCAGTACAATTCAAGTTTTAGTTATGGATTACTGACTTCTTACCGCTCTTTGGTGCCTTGCAGATGAGGTAGGACCTTAAGATTTTGCATGAAAGGACGACTAGCAGCCGTGTTACACGGGAGAATGTGGAAAGGGTTCATATGTAGTAAAAACTTGAGAAATCCGTCCGTTTTTGTCATTTGTTATCGAATCGACTTAAAGCCACATTGTCACATTGGCCGCTCTTCACTCTGAAACGGTTTCATTTATCGTCTGCAAAGCTATGTCGCGTGCTGCGGTATGCGGAGACACTAAAAGCAACATAGTAGAACACAGAAGCGGCTTCTAAGTTGATGTAATAGCCAGTAAGAAGTAGTACAATTCAAGTTTTAGTTATCGTTTATTGACTATTTACCCCTCTTTGGTGCCTTGGACATGAGCTGGGACCTTAAGATTTTGCATGAAAGGAGGACTACCTGCCGCGTTGCGCGGGAAAATGTGAAAAGTGTTCATATGTATTAAAAAGTTGAGAAATCCGTCCGTTTTTGCCATTTGTTATCGAATTGGCTTAAAGCCAGCTCGTCACATTGGCCGCTCTTCTCTCTAAGACTTTTACATTTATCTTCTCTTCAAAGCTATGTCGCGCGCTGCAGAATGCGGAGACACTAAAAGCACCATAGTAGAACACAGAAGAAGCTTCTAAATTGATGTAATAGCCAATAAGAAGCTGTACAATTCAAGTATTAGTTATCGATTATTGACTTTTTACTCTTCTTTGGTATATTCGACATGAGCTAGGTCCTTAAGATTTTGCATGAAAAGAGGACTGGCAACCGCGTTGCACGAGAGAATGTGAAAAGTGTTCATATGTAGTAAAAACCGAAAAAAACCCGTCCGTTTTCGTCATTTGTTGTCTAATCGACTTAAAGCCAGATCGTCATGTTGGCCGCTCTTCTCTGTTAAACGGTTACACTATCGTCTGCAAAGCTATGTCGCGTGCTGTGTTATAAACTAGACACTAAAAGCACCATAGTAGAACACAGAAGAAGCTTCTGAGTTGATGCAATCGCCAGTAAAAAGCAGTACAATTCAAGTTTTAGATATCTATTAATGACTTTTTACCGTTCTTTGGTACCTTGGACATGAGCTAGGACCTTAAGATTTTGCATGAAAAGAGGACTGGCACCCGCGTAGCACGGGAGAATGAGAAAAGTGTTCATATGTAGTAAAAACCGGAGAAACCCGTCCGTTTTCGTCATTTGTTATCGAATCGACTTAAAGCCATATCGTCACATTGGTCACTCATCTCTCTGAAACGGTTACATTTATCGTCTGCAAAAATATGTCGCGTGCTGCGGTATGCGGAGACACTAAAAGCACCATAGTACAACACAGAAGAAACTTCTAAGTTGATGTAATAGCCAGTAAGAAGCAGTAAAATTCAAGTTTTAAATATCCACTATTGACTTTTCACCCTTCTTTGGTGCCTTGGACATGACCTGGGACCTTAAGATTTTGCATGAAAAGAGGACTGGCACCCACGTTGCACGAGAGAATGTGAAAAGCATTCATATGTAGTAAAAACCTGAGAAATCCTTCCGTTTTCGTCATTTGTTATCGAATCGACTTGTAGCCAGATCGTCACATTGGCCGCTCTTCTCTCTGAAACGGTTACATTTATCGTCTGCAAAAATATGTCGCGTGCTGCGGTATGCGGAGACACTAAAAGCACCATAGTAGAACACAGAAGAAACTTCTAAGTTGATGTAATAGCCAGTAAGAAGCAGTACAATTCAAGTTTTAGTTATGGATTATTGACTTTATACCCCTCTTTGGTGCCTTGCAGATGAGGTAGGACCTTAAGATTTTGCATGAAAGGAGGACTAGCTGCCGTGTTACACGGGAGAATGTGGAAAGTGTTCATATGTAGTAAAAACCTGATAATTCCTTCCGTTTTTCTCATTTGTTATCGAATCAACTTAAAGCCAGATCGTCACATTGGCCGCTCTTCTCTCTGAATCGGTTACATTTATCGTCTGCAAAGCTACGTCGCGTGCTGTGGTATACGGAGACACTAAAAGCACCATAGTACAACACAAAAGAAACTTCTAAGTTGATGTAATAGCCAGTAAGAAGCAGTACAATTCAAGTTTTAAATATCCATTATTGACATTTTACTTTTCTTTGGTGCCTTGGACATGACCTGGGACTTTAAGATTTTGCATGAAAGGACGACTGGCAGCCGTGTAGCACGGGAGAATGTGAAAAGTGTTCATATGTTGTAAAAACCTGAGAAATCCTTCCGTTTTCGTCATTTGTTATCGAATCGACTTAAAGCCAGATCGTCACATTGGCCGCTCTTCTCTCTGAAACGGTTACATTTATCGTCTGCAAAGCTATGTCGCGTGCTGCGGTATGCGGTGACACTAAAAGCACCATATTAGAACACAGAAGAAGCTTCTAAGTTGATGTAATAGCCAATAAGTAGCAGTACAATTCAAGTTTTAGTAATCGATTATTGACTTTTTACTCTTCTTTGGTACCATCGACATGAGCTAGGATCTTAAGATTTTGCATGAAAAGAGGACTGGCACCCACGTTGCACGAGAGAATGTGAAAAACGTTCATATGTAGTAAAAACCTGAGAAATCCTTCCGTTTTCGTCATTTGTTATCGAATTTACTTAAAGCCAGATCGTCACATTGGACACTCTTCTCTCTGAAACGGTTACATTTATCGTCTGCAAAGCTACGTCGCGTGCTGCGGTATACGGAGACACTAATAGCACCATAGTACAACACAGAAGAGACTTCTAAGTTGATGTAATAGCCAGTAAGAAACAGTAAAATTCAAGTTTTAAATATCCATTATTGGCTTTTTACCCTTCTTTGGTGCCTTGGACATGACCTGGTACCTTAAGATTTTGCATGAAAGGAGGACTGGCAGCCGTGTAGCGCGGCAGAATGTGAAAAGTGTACATATATAGTAAAAACCTGAGAAATCCTTCGGTTTTCGTCATTTGTTATCGAATCGACTTAAAGCCAGATCGTCACATTGGCCGGTCTTCTCTCTGAAACGGTTACATTTATCGTCTGCAAAGCTATGTCGCGTGCTGCGGTATGCGGAGACACTAAAAGCAACATAGTAGAACACAGAAGAAACTTCTAAGTTGATGTAATAGCCATTAAGAAGCAGAACAATTCAAGTTTTAGTTATGGATTATTGACTTCTTACCGCTTTTTGGTGCCTTGCAGATGAGGTAGGACCTTAAGATTTTGCATGAAAGGACGACTAGCAGCCGTGTTACACGGGAGAATGTGGAAAGTGTTCATATGTAGTAAAAACTTGTGAAATCCGTCAGTTTTCGTCATTTGTTATCGAATTTACTTAAAGCCAGATCGTCACATTGGACACTCTTCTCTCTCAAACGGTTACATTTATCGTCTGCAAAGCTATATCGCGTGCTGCGGTATGCGGAGACACTAAAAGCAACATAGTACAACACAGAAGCGGCTTCTAAGTTGATGTAATAGCCAATAAGAAGCAGTACAATTCAAGTATTAGTAATCGATTATTGACTTTTTACTCTTCTTTGGTACATTCGACATGAGCTAGGTCCTTAAGATTTTGCATGAAAAGAGGACTGGCAACCGCGTTGCACGAGAGAATGTGAAAAGTATTCACATGTAGTAAAAACCGGAAAAACCCGTCCGTTTTCGTCATTTGTTGTCTAATCGACTTAAAGCCAGATCGTCATGTTGGCCGCTCTTCTCTCTGAAACGGTTACATTTATCGTTTGCAAAGCTATGTCGCGTGCTGCGGTATGCGGGGACACTAAAAGCACCACAGTAGAACACAGAAGAAGCCTCTAAGTTGATGTAATAGCCAATAAGAAGCAGTACAATTCAAGTTTTAGTAATCGATTATTGACTTTTTACTCTTCTTTGGTACCTTCGACATGAGCTAGGATCTTAAGATTTTGCATGAAAAGAGGACTGGCACCCACGTTGCACGAGAGAATGTAAAAAGCGTTCATATATAGTAAATACCTTAGAAATCCTTCCGTTTTCGTCATTTGTTATCGAATCGACTTAAAGCCAGATCGTCACATTGGCCGCTCTTCTCTCTGAAACGGTTACATTTATCGTCTGCAAAAATATGTCGCGTGCTGCGGTATGCGGAGACACTAAAAGCACCATAGTAGAACACAGGAGAAACATCTAAGTTGATGTAATAGCCAGTAAGAAGCAGTACAATTCAAGTTTTAGTTATGGATTATTGACTTTTTACCCCTCTTTGGTGCCTTGCAGATGAGGTAGGACCTTAAGATTTTGCATGAAAGGAGGACTAGCTGCCGTGTTACACGGGAGAATGTGGAAAGTGTTCATATGTAGTAAAAACTTGAGAAATCCGTCCGTTTTCGTCATTTGTTATCGAATCGACTTAAAGCCAGATCGTCATGTTGGACACTCTTCTCTCTGAAACGGTTACATTTATCGTCTGCAAAGCTATATCGCGTGCTGCGGTATGCGGAGACACTAAAAACAACATAGTAGAACACAGAAGAAACTTCTAAGTTGATGTATTAGCCAATAAGAAGCAGTACAATTCAAGTTTTAGTTATGGATTATTGACTTTTTACCCCTCTTTGGTGCCTTGCAGATGAGGTAGGACCTTAAGATTTTGCATGAAAGGAGGACTAGCAGCCGTGTTACACGGGAGAATGTGCAAAGTGTTCATATGTAGTAAAAACCTTTGAAATCCGTCCATTTTCGTCATTTGTTATCGTATTTACTTAGAGCCAGATCGTCACATTGGACACTCTTCTCTCTGAAACGGTTACATTTGTCGTCTGCAAAGCTATATCGCGTGCTGCGGTATGCGGAGACACTAAAAGCAACATAGTAGAACACAGAAGCGGCTTCTAACTTGATGTAATAGCCAATAAGAAGTAGTACAATTCAAGTATTAGTTATCGTTTATTGACTTTTTACCCCTCTTTGGTGCCTTGGACATGAGCTGGGACCTTAAGATTTTGCATGAAAGGAGTACTACCTGCCGCGTTGCGCGAGAAAATGTGAAAAGTGTTCATATGTATTAAAAAGTTGAGACATCCGTCCGTTTTTGTCATTTGTTATCGAATCGGCTTAAAGCCAACTCGTCACATTTGCCGCTCTTCTCTCTGAGACGGTTACATTTATCTTCTCTTCAAAGCTATGTCGCGTGCTGCAGTATGCGGAGATACTAAAAGTACCATAGTAGAACACTGAAGAAACTTCTAAGTTGATGTAAAATCCCGTAAGAAGCTGTACAATTCAAGTTTTAGTTATCGATTATTGACTTTTTACCCTTCTTCGGTGCGTTGCAGATGTGGTAGGACCTTAAGATTTTGTATGAAAGGAGGACTATCAGCCGTGTTACACGGGAGAATGTGAAAAGTGTTCATATGTAGTAAAAACTTGAGAAATCCGTCCGTTTTCGTCATTTGTTATCGAAACGACATACAGCCAGATCGTCACATTGGCCGCTCTTTTCTCTGAAACGGTTACATTTATCGTCTGTAAAGCTAAGTCGCGTGCTGCGGTATGCGGAGACACTAAAAGCAACATAGTAGAACACAGAAGCGGCTTCTAAGTTGATGTAATAGCCAGTAAGAAGTAGTACAATTCAAGTTTTAGTTATCGTTTATTGACTTTTTACCCCTCTTTGGTGCCTTGGACATGAGCTGGGACCTTAAGATTTTGCATGAAAGGAGGACTACCTGCCGCGTTGCGCGGGAAAATGTGAAAAGTGTTCATATGTATTAAAAAGTTGAGAAATCCGTCCGTTTTTGCCATTTGTTATCGAATTGGCTTAAAGCCAGCTCGTCACATTGGCCGCTCTTCTCTCTAAGACGGTTACATTTATCTTCTCTTCAAAGCTATGTCGCGCGCTGCAGAATGCGGAGACACTAAAAGCACCATAGTAGAACACAGAAGAAGCTTCTAAATTGATGTAATAGCCAATAAGAAGCTGTAGAATTCAAGTATTAGTTATCGATTATTGACTTTTTACTCTTCTTTGGTACATTCGACATGAGCTAGGTCCTTAAGATTTTGCATGAAAAGAGGACTGGCAACCGCGTTGCACGAGAGAATGTGAAAAGTGTTCATAAGTAGAAAAAACCGAAAAAAAACCGTCCGTTTTCGTCATTTGTTGTCTAATCGACTTAAAGCCAGATCGTCATGTTGGCCGCTCTTCTCTGTTAAACGGTTACACTATCGTCTGCAAAGCTATGTCGCGTGCTGTGTTATAAACTAGACACTAAAAGCACCATAGTAGAACACAGAAGAAGCTTCTGAGTTGATGCGATCGCCAGTAAAAAGCAGTACAATTCAAGTTTTAGATATCTATTAATGACTTTTTACCGTTCTTTGGTACCTTGGACATGAGCTAGGACCTTAAGATTTTGCATGAAAAGAGGACTGGCACCCGCGTTGCACGGGAGAATGTGAAAAGTGTTCATATGTAGTAAAAACCAGAGAAACCCGTCCGTTTTCGTCATTTGTTATCGAATCGACTTAAAGCCATATCGTCACATTGGTGACTCATCTCTCTGAAACGGTTACATTTATCGTCTGCAAAGCTATGTCGCGTGCTGCGGTATGCGGAGACACTAAAAGCACCATAGTAGAACACAGAAGAAGCTGTAAGTTGATGTAATCGCCACTAAGAAGCAGTACAATTCAAGTTATAGTTATCGATTATTGACTTTTTACCATTCTTTGGTACCTTGGACATGAGCTAGGACCTTAAGATTTTGCATGAAAAGAGGACTGGCACCCGCGTTGCACGGGAGAATGTGAAAAGTGTTCATATACAGTAAAAACTTGAGAAATCCGTCCGTTTTCGTCATTTGTTATCGAATCGACTTAAAGCCACATCGACACATTGGCCGTTCTTCTCTCTGAAACGGTTTCATTTATCGTCTGCAAAGCTATGTCGCGTGCTGCGGTATGCGGAGACACTAAAAGCACCACAGTAGAACACAGAAGAAGCCTCTAAGTTGATGTAATAGCCAGTAAGAAGCAGTACAATTCATGTCTTAGTTATCGATTATTGACTTTTTACCCTTCTTTGGTGCCGTGGACTTGAGCTGGGACCTTAAGATTTTGCATTAAAGGAGGACTAGCACCCACGTTGCACGGGAGAAAGTGAAAAGTGTTCATATGTAGTAAAATCCTGAGAAATCCGTCCGTTTTTCTCATATGTTATCGAATCAACTTAAAGCCGGATCGTCACATTGGCCGCTCTTCTCTCTGAAACATTTACATTTATCGTCTGCAAAGCTACGTCGCGTGCTGCGGTATACGGAGACACTAAAAACACCATAGTACAGCACAGAAGAAACTTCTAAGTTGAAGTAATAGCCAGTAAGAAACAGTAAAATTCAAGTTTTAAATATCCATTATTGACTTTTTACCCTTCTTTTGGTGCCTTGGACATGACCTGGGACCTTAAGATTTTGCATGAAAGGAGGACTGGCAGCCGTGTAGCACGGGAGAATGTGAAAAGTGTACATATATAGTAAAAACCTGAGAAATCCTTCCGTTTTCGTCATTTGTTATCGAATCGACTTAATGCCAGATCGTCACGTTGGACACTCTTCTCTCTGAAACGGTTACATCTACCGTCTGCAAGGCTATATCGCGTGCTGCGGTATGCGGAGACACTAAAAGCAACATAGTAGAACACAGAAGAAACTTCTAAGTTGATGTAAGAGCCAGTAAGAAGCAGTACAATTCAAGTTTTAGTTATGGATTATTGACTTCTTACCGCTCTTTGGTGCCTTGCAGATGAGGTAGGACCTTAAGATTTTGCATGAAAGGACGACTAGCAGCCGTGTTACACGGGAGAATGTGGAAAGGGTTCATATGTAGTAAAAACCTGAGGAATCCGTCCGTTTTAATCATTTGTTATCGAATCGACTTAAAGCCACATTGTCACATTGGCCGCTCTTCCCTCTGAAACGGTTTCATTTATCGTCTGCAAAGCTATGTCGCGTGCTGCGGTATGCGGAGACACTAAAAGCAACATAGTAGAACACAGAAGCGGCTTCTAAGTTGATGTAATAGCCAATAAGAAGCAGTACAATTCAAGTTTTGGTTATCGATTATTGACTTTTTACTCTTCTTTGGTACGTTCGACATGAGCTAGGTCCTTAAGATTTTGCATGAAAAGAGGACTGGCAACCGCGTTGCACGAGAGAATGTGAAAAGTGTTCATATGTAGTAAAAACCGGAAAAACCCGTCAGTTTTCGTCATTTGTTGTCTAATCGACTTAAAGCCAGATCGTCACATTGGGCGCTCTTCTCTCTGAAACGGTTACATTTATCGTCTGCAAAAATATGTCGCGTGCTGCGGTATGCGGAGACACTAAAAGCACCATAGTAGAACACAGGAGAAACTTCTAAGTTGATGTAATAGCCAATAAGAAGCAGTACAATTCAAGTTTTAGTAATCGATTATTGACTTTTTACTCTTCTTTGGTACCTTCGACATGAGCTAGGATCTTAAGATTTTGCATGAAAAGAGGACTGGCACCCACGTTGCACGAGAGAATGTGAAAAGCGTTCATATATAGTAAAAACCTGAGAAATCCTTCCGTTTTCGTCATTTGTTATCGATTCGACTTATAGCCAGATCGTCACATTGGCCGCTCTTCTCTCTGAAACGGTTACATTTATCGTCTGCAAAAATATGTCGCGTGCTGCGGTATGCGGAGACACTAAAATCACCATAGTAGAACACAGGAGAATCTTCTAAGTTGATGTAATAGCCTGTAAGAAGCAGTACAATTCAAGTTCTAGTTATGGATTATTGACTTTTTACCCCTCTTTGGTGCCTTGCAGATGAGGTAGGACCTTAAGATTTTGCATGAAAGGAGGACTAGCAGCCGTGTTACACGGGAGAATATGGAAAGTGTTCATATGTAGTAAAAACCTGTGAAATCCGTCCATTTGCGTCATTTGTTATCGAATTTACTTAAAGCCAGATCGTCATATTGGACACTCTTCTCTCTGAAACGGTTACATTTGTCGTCTGCAAAGCTATATCGCGTGCTGCGGTATGCGGAGACACTAAAAGCAACATAGTAGAACACAGAAGCGGCTTCTAACTTGATGTAATAGCCAGTAAGAAGTAGTACAATTCAAGTATTAGTTATCGTTTATTGACTTTTTACCCCTCTTTGGTGCCTTGGACATGTGCTGGGACCTTAAGATTTTGCATGAAAGGAGGACTACCTGCCGCGTTGCGCGAGAAAATGTGAAAAGTGTTCATATGTATTAAAAAGTTGAGAAATCCGTCCGTTTTTGTCATTTGTTATCGAATCGGCTTAAAGCCAACTCGTCACATTGGCCGCTCTTCTCTCTGAGACGGTTACATTTATCTTCCCTTCAAAGCTATGTCGCGTGCTGCAGTATGCGGAGACACTAAAAGCACCATAGTAGAACACAGAAGAAACTTCTAAGTTGATGTAATAGCCAGTAAGAAGCAGTACAATTCAAGTTTTAGTTATGGATTATTGACTTTTTACCCCTCTTTGGTGCCTTGCAGATGAGGTAGGACCTTAATATTTTGCATTAAAGGAGGACTAGCAGCCGTGTTACACGGGAGAATGCGGAAAGTGTTCATATGTAGTAAAAACTTGTGAAATCCTTCCGTTTTCGTCATTTGTTATCGAATCGACTTAAAGCCAGATCGTCAGATTGGACACTCTTCTCTCTGAAACGGTTACATTTATCGTCTGCAAAGCTATATCGCGTGCTGCGGTATGCGGATACACTAAAAGCAACATAGTAGAACACAGAAGAAACTTCTAAGTTGATGTAATAGCCAGTAAGAAGCAGTACAATTCAAGTTTTAGTTATCGTTTATTGACTTTTTACCCCTCTTTGGTGCCTTGCAGATGAGGTAGGACCATAAGATTTTGCATGAAAGGAAGACTAGCAGCGGTGTTACACGGGAGAATGTGGAAAGTGTTCATATGTAGCAAAAACTTGTGGAATCCGTCCGTTTTCGTCATTTGTTATCGAATTTACTTAAAGCCAGATCGTCACATTGGACACTCTTCTCTCTGAAACGGTTACATTTATCGTCTGCAGAGCTATATCGCGTGCTGCGGTGTGCGGAGACACTAAAAGCAACATAGTACAACACAGAAGAAGCTTCTAAGTTAATGTAATAGCAAGTAAGGAGCAGTACAATTCAAGTTTTAGTTATCGATTATTGACTTTTTACCCTTCTTTGGTGCCGTGGACTTGAGCTGGGACCTTAAGATTATGCATGAATGGAGGACTAGCAGCCGCGTTGCACGGGAGAATGTGAAAAGTGTTCATATATAGTAAAAACTTGAGAAATCCGCCCGTTTTCGTCATTTGTTATCGAATCGACTTAAAGCCACATCGTCACATTGGCCGCTCTTCTCTCTGAAACGGTTACATTTATCGTCTGCAAAGTTATGTCGCGTGCTGCGGTATGCGGAGACACTAAAAGCACCATAGTAGAACACAGAAGGAGCTTCTAAATTGATGTAATAGCCAATAAGACGCAGTACAATTCAAGTTTTGGTTATCGATTATTGACATTTTACTCTTCTTTGGTACATTCAACATGAGCTAGGTCCTTAAGATTTTGCATGAAAAGAGGACTGGCAACCGCGTGGCACGAGAGAATGTGAAAAGTGTTCATATGTAGTAAAAACCGGAAAAACCCGTCCATTTTCGTCATTTGTTGTCTAATCGACTTAAAGCCAGATCGTCATGTTGGCCGCTCTTCTCTGTGAAACGGTTACACTATCGTCTGCAAAGCTATGTCGCGTGCTGCGTTATAAAGGAGACACTAAAAGCACCATAGTAGAACACAGAAGAAGCTTCTGAGTTAATGCAATCGCCAGTAAAAAGCAGTACAATTCAAGTTTTAGATATCTATTAATGACTTTTTACCGTTCTTTGGTTCCTTGGACATGAGCTAAGTCCTTAAGATTTTGCATGAAATGAGGACTAGCAGCCGCGTTGCACGGGAGAATGTGAAAAGTGATCATATGTAGTAAAAACATGAGAAATCCGTCCGATTTCGTCATTTGTTATCGACTCGAGTTAAAGCCATATCGTCATATTGGCCGCCCTTCTCTCTGAAACAATTACATTTATCGTCTGCAAAGCTATGTCGCTTGCTGCGGTATGCGGAGACACTAAAAGCACCATTGTAGAACACAGAAGAAGCTTCTAAGTTAATGTAATAGCAAGTAAGGAGCAGTACAATTCAAGTTTTAGTTATCGATTATTGACTTTTTACCCTTCTTTGTTGCCGTGGACTTGAGCTGGGACCTTAAGATTTTGCCTGAATGGAGGACGAGCAGCCGCGTTGCACGGGAGAATGTGAAAAGTGTTCATATATAGTAAAAACTTGAGAAATCCGTCCGTTTTCGCCATTTGTTATCGAATCGACTTAAAGCCACATCGCCACATTGGCCTCTCTTCTCTTTGAAACGGTTTCATTTATCGTCTGCAAAGTTATGTCGCGTGCTGCGGTATGCGGAGACACTAAAAGCACCATAGTAGAACACAGAAGAAGCTTCTAAATTGATGTAATAGCCAATAAGAAGCAGTACAATTCAGGTTTTGGTTATCGATTATTGACTTTTTACTCTTCTTTGGTACATTCAACATGAGCTATGTCCTTACGATTTCTCATGAAAAGAGGACTGGCAACCGCGTTGCACGAGAGAATGTGAAAAGTGTTCATATGTAGTAAAATCCGGAAAAACCCGTCCGTTTTCGTCATTTGTTATCGAATCGACTTAAAGCCAGATCGTCATGTTGGCCGCTCTTCTCTCTGAAACGGTTACATTTATCGTCTGCAAAAATATATCGCGTGCTGCGGAATGCGGAGACACTAAAAGCACCATAGTAGAACACAGAAGAAACTTCTAAGTTGATGTAATAGCCAGTAAGAAGCAGTACAATTCAAGTTTTAGTTATGAATTATTGACTTTTTACCCCTCTTTGGTGCCTTGCAGATGAGGTAGGACCTTAAGATTTTGCATGAAAGGAGGACTAGCAGCCGTGTTACACGGGAGAATGCGGAAAGTGTTCATATGTAATAAAAAGTTGAGAAATCCGTCCGTTTTTGTCATTTGTTATCGAATCGGCTTAAAGCCAGATCGTCACATTGGGCGCTCTTCTCTCTGAAACGGTTACATTTGTCGTCCGCAAAGCTATGTCGCGTGCTGCGGTATGTGGAGACACTAAAAGCACCATAGTAGAACACAGAAGAAGCTTCTAAGTTGATGTAATAGCCATTAAGAAGCAGTACAATTCTAGTGTTAGGTATCGTTTATTGCCTTTTTACCCCTCTTTGGTGCCTTGGACATGAGCTGGGACCTTAAGATTTTGCATGAAAGGAAAACTATCTGCCGCGTGAAAGGTGGATTATCTGCCGCGTTGCGCGGGAAAATGTGAAAAGTGATCATATGTAGTAAAAAGTTGAGAAATCCGTCTGTTTTCGTCATTTGTTATCGAATCGGCTTAAAGCCAGATCGTCACATTGGCCGCACTTCTCTCTGAAACAGTTACATTTATCGTCTGCAAAGCTATGTCGCGTGCTGCGGTATGTGGAGACACTAAAAGCACGATAGTAGAACAGAGAAGAAGCTTCTAAGTTGATGTAATAGCTAGTAAGAAGCAGTACAATTCAAGTGTTAGTTACCGTTTATTGTCTTTTTACCCTTCTTTGGTGCCGTGGACTTGAGCTGAGACCTTAAGATTCTGCATGAAAGGAAGACTAGCACCCACGTTGCACGGGAAAAAGTGAAAAGTGTTGATATGTAGTAAAAACCTGAGAAATCCTTCCGTTTTTCTCATTTGTTATCGGATCAACTTAAAGCCAGATCGTCACATTGGGCGCTCTTCTCTCTGAAACGGTTACATTTGTCGTCTGCAAAGCTATGTCGCGTGCTGCGGTATGCGGAGACACTAAAAGCACCATAGTAGAACACAGAAGAAACTTCTAAGTGGATGTAATAGCCAGTAAGAAGCAGTACAATTCAAGTTTTAGTTATCGATTATTGACTTTTTACCCTTCTTTGGTGCCTTGGACATGAGCTAGGACGTTAAGATTATGCATGAAAGGAGGACCAGCAGCCGCGTAGCACGGGAGAATGTGAAAAGTGTTCAAATGTAGTAAAAACATGAGAAATCCTTCCGTTCTAGTCATTTGTTATCGAAACGACATACAGCCAGATCGTCACATTGGCCGCTCTTTTCTCTGAAACGGTTACATTTATCGTCTGCAAAGCTAAGTCACGTGCTGCGGTATGCGGAGACACTAAAAGCACCATAGTACAACACAGAAAAACTACTAAATTGATGTAATAGCCAGTAAGAAGCAGTACAATTCAAATGTTAGTTATCGATTATTGACCTTTTATCCGTCTTTGGTGCCTTGGACATGAGCTGGGACCTTAAGATTCTGCATGAAAGGAGGACTGGCAGCCGTGTAGTACGGGAGAATGTGAATAGTGTTCAGATGTAGTAAAAACCTGAGAAATGCTTTCGTTCTCCTTATTTGTTATCGAATCGACTTAAAGCCACATCGCCACATTGGCCGCTCTTCTCCCTGAAACGGTTACATTTATCTTCTGGAAAGCTATGTCGCGTGCTGCGGTATGCGGAGACACTAAAAGCAACATAGTAGAACACAGAAGAAGCTTCTAAGTTGATGTAATAGCCAGTAAGAAGCAGTAAAATTCAAGTTTTAGTTATCGATTTATGACTCTTTACCCTTCTTTGGTGCCTTGGACATGAGCTAGGACCTTAAGATTTTGCATGAAAGGAGGACAAGCAGCCGCGTTGCACGGGAGAATGTGAAAACTGTTCATTTGTAGTAAAAACCTGAGAAATCGGTCCGTTTTCGTCATTTGTTATCGAATCGAGTTAAAGCCAGATCGTCACATTGGCCGCTCTTCTCTCTGAAAGAGTTACATTTATCGTCTGCAAAGCTATTTCGCGTGCTACGGTATGCGGAGACACTAAAAGCACCATTGTAGAACACAGAAGAAACTTCTAAGTTGATGTAATAGCAAGTAAGAAGCAGTACAATTCAGGTTTTAGTTATCGATAATTGACTTTTTACCCTTCTTTGGTGCCTTGGACATGAGCTAGGTCCTTAAGATTTTGCATGAAGGGAGGACTAGCAGCCGCGTTGCACGGGAGAATGCGAAAAGTATTCATATGTAGTAAAAACCTGAGAAATCCGTCCGTTTTCGTCATTTGTTATCGAATCGACTTAAAGCCACATCGTCACATTGGCCGTTCTTCTCTCTGAAACGGTTTCATTTATCGTCTGCAAAGCTATGTCGCGTGCTGCGGTATGCGGAGACACTAAAAGCACCACAGTATAACACAGAAGAAGCCTCTAAGTTGATGTAATAGCCAGTAAGAAGCAGTACAATTCATGTCTTAGTTATCGATTATTGACTTTTTACCCTTCTTTGGTGCCGTGGACTTGAGCTGGGACCTGAAGATTTTGCATTAAAGGAGGACTAGCACCCACGTAGCACGGGAGAAAGTGAAAAGTGTTCATATGTAGTAAAATCCTGAGAAATCCGTCCGTTTTTCTCATTTGTTATCGAATCAACTTAAAGCCAGATCGTCACATTGGCCGCTCTTCTCTCTGAAACGGTTACATTTATCGTCTGAAAAGCTACGTCGCGTGCTGTGGTATACGGAGACACTAAAAGCACCATAGTACAGCACAGAAGAAACTTCTAAGTTGAAGTAATAGCCAGTAAGAAACAGTAAAATTCAAGTTTTAAATATCCATTATTGAATTTTTACCCTTCTTTTGGTGCCTTGGACATGACCTGGGACCTTAAGATTTTGCATGAAAGGAGGACTGGCAGCCGTGTAGCACGGGAGAATGTGAAAAGTGTACATACATAGTAAAAACCTGAGAAATCCTTCCGTTTTCGTCATTTGTTATCGAATCGACTTAATGCCAGATCGTCACATTGGACACTCTTCTCTCTGAAACGGTTACATCTACCGTCTGCAAGGCTATATCGCGTGCTGCGGTATGCGGAGACACTAAAAGCAACATAGTAGAACACAGAAGAAACTTCTAAGTTGATGTAAGAGCCAGTAAGAAGCAGTACAATTCAAGTTTTAGTTATAGATTATTGACTTCTTACCGCTCTTTGGTGCTTGCAGATGAGGTAGGACCTTAAGATTTTGCATGAAAGGACGACTAGCAGCCGTGTTACACGGGAGAATGTGGAAAGGGTTCATATGTAGTAAAAACTTGAGAAATCCGTCCGTTTTTGTCATTTGTTATCGAATCGACTTAAAGCCACATTGTCACATTGGCCGCTCTTCCCTCTGAAACGGTTTCATTTATCGTCTGCAAAGCTATGTCGCGTGCTGCGGTATGCGGAGACACTAAAAGCAACATAGTAGAACACAGAAGCGGCTTCTAAGTTGATGTAATAGCCAGTAAGAAGTAGTACAATTCAAGTTTTAGTTATCGTTTATTGACTTTTTACCCCTCTTTGGTGCCTTGGACATGAGCTGGGACCTTAAGATTTTGCATGAAAGGAGGACTACCTGCCGCGTTACGCGGGAAAATGTGAAAAGTGTTCATATGTATTAAAAAGTTGAGAAATCCGTCCGTTTTTGCCATTTGTTATCGAATTGGCTTAAAGCCAGCTCGTCACATTGGCCGCTCTTCTCTCTAAGACGGTTACATTTATCTTCTCTTCAAAGCTATGTCGCGCGCTGCAGAATGCGGAGACACTAAAAGCACCATAGTAGAACACAGAAGAAGCTTCTAAATTGATGTAATAGCCAATAAGAAGCTGTACAATTCAAGTATTAGTTATCGATTATTGACTTTTTACTCTTCTTTGGTACATTCGACATGAGCTAGGTCCTTAAGATTTTGCATGAAAAGAGGACTGGCAACCGCGTTGCACGAGAGAATGTGAAAAGTGTTCATATGTAGTAAAAACCGGAAAAACCCGTCCGTTTTCGTCATTTGTTGTCTAATCGACTTAAAGCCAGATCGTCACATTGGGCGCTCTTCTCTCTGAAACGGTTACATTTATCGTCTGCAAAAATATGTCGTGTGCTGCGGTATGCGGAGACACTAAAAGCACCATAGTAGAACACAGAAGAAGCTGTAAGTTTATGTAATCGCCACTAAGAAGCAGTACAATTCAAGTTATAGTTATCGATTATTGACTTTTTACCATTCTTTGGTACCTTGGACATGAGCTAGGTCCTTAAGATTTTGCATGAAAAGAGGACTGGCAACCGCGTTGCACGAGAGAATGTGAAAAGTGTTCATATGTAGTAAAAACCGGAAAAACCCGTCCGTTTTCGTCATTTGTTGTCTAATCGACTTAAAGCCAGATCGTCACATTGGGCGCTCTTCTCTCTGAAACGGTTACATTTATCGTCTGCAAAAATATGTCGTGTGCTGCGGTATGCGGAGACACTAAAAGCAACATAGTAGAACACAGGAGAAACTTCTAAGTTGATGTAATAGCCAATAAGAAGCAGTACAATTCAAGTTTTAGTTATGGATTAATGACTTTTTACCCCTCTTTGGTGCCTTGCAGATGAGGTAGGACCTTAAGATTTTTCATGAAAGGAGGACTAGCAGCCGTGTTACACGGGAGAATGTGGAAAGTGTTCATATGTAGTAAAAACCTGTGAAATCCGTCCATTTGCGTCATTTGTTATCGAATTTACTTAAAGCCAGATCGTCACATTGGACACTCTTCTCTCTGAAACGGTTACATTTGTCGTCTGCAAAGCTATATCGCGTGCTGCGGTATGCGGAGACACTAAAAGCAACATAGTAGAACACAGAAGAAACTTCTAAGTTGATGTAATAGCCAGTAAGTAGCAGTACAATTCAAGTTTTAGTTATCGTTTATTGACTTTTTACCCCTCTTTGGTGCCTTGCAGATGAGGTAGGACCATAGAATTTTGCATGAAAGGAAGACTAGCAGCGGTGTTACACGGGAGAATGTGGAAAGTGTTCATATGTAGCAAAAACTTGTGGAATCTGTCCGTTTTCGTCATTTGTTATCGAATTTACTTAAAGCCAGATCGTCACATTGGACACTCTTCTCTCTGAAACGGTTACATTTATCGTCTGCAAAGCTATATCGCGTGCTGCGGTGTGCGGAGACACTAAAAGCAACGTAGTAGAACACAGAAGCGGCTTCTAAGTTGATGTAATAGCCAGTAAGAAGTAGTACAATTTAAGTTTTAGTTATCGATTATTGACTTTTTACCCTTCTTTGTTGCCGTGGACTTGAGCTGGGACCTTAAGATTTTGCATGAATGGAGGACTAGCAGCCGCGTTGCACGGGAGAATGTGAAAAGTGTTCATATATAGTAAAAACTTGAGAAATCCGTCCGTTTTCGTCATTTGTTATCGAATCGACTTAAAGCCACATCGCCACATTGGCCTCTCTTCTCTCTGAAACGGTTTCATTTATCGTCTGCAAAGTTATGTCGCGTGCTGCGGTATGCGGAGACACTAAAAGCACCATAGTAGAACACAGAAGAAGCTTCTAAATTGATGTAATAGCCAATAAGAAGCAGTACAATTCAAGTTTTGGTTATCGATTATTGACTTTTTACTCTTCTTTGGTACATTCAACATGAGCTATGTCCTTAAGATTTTTCATGAAAAGAGGACTGGCAACCGCGTTGCACGAGAGAATGTGAAAAGTGTTCATATGTAGTAAAATCCGGAAAAACCCGTCCGTTTTCGTCATTTGTTATCGAATCGACTTAAAGCCAGATCGTCATGTTGGCCGCTCTTCTCTCTGAAACGGTTACATTTATCGTCTGCAAAAATATATCGCGTGCTGCGGAATGCGGAGACACTAAAGGCACCATAGTAGAACACAGAAGAAACTTCTAAGTTGATGTAATAGCCAGTAAGAAGCAGTACAATTCAAGTTTTAGTTATGAATTATTGACTTTTTACCCCTCTTTGGTGCCTTGCAGATGAGGTAGGACCTTAAGATTTTGCATGAAAGGAGGACTAGCAGGCGTGTTACACGGGAGAATGCGGAAAGTGTTCATATGTAGTAAAAAGTTGAGAAATCCGTCCGTTTTTGTCATTTGTTATCGAATCGGCTTAAAGCCAGATCGTCACATTGGGCGCTCTTCTCTCTGAAACGGTTACATTTGTCGTCTGCAAAGCTATGTCGCGTGCTGCGGTATGCGGAGACACTAAAAGCACCATAGTAGAACACAGAAGAAGCTTCTAAGTTTATGTAATAGCCATTAAGAAGCAGTACAATTCTAGTGTTAGGTATCGTTTATTGCCTTTTTACCCCTCTTTGGTGCCTTGGACAAGAGCTGGGACCTTAAGATTTTGCATGAATGGAAAACTATCTGCCGCGTGATATGTGGATTATCTGCCGCGTTGCGCGGGAAAATGTGAAAAGTGATCATATGTAGTAAAAAGTTGAGAAATCCGTCTGTTTTCGTCATTTGTTATCGAATCGGCTTAAAGCCAGATCGTCACATTGGCCGCACTTCTCTCTGAAACGGTTACATTTATCGTCTGCAAAGCTATGTCGCGTGCTGCGGTATGTGGAGACACTAAAAGCACGATAGTAGAACAGAGAAGAAGCTTCTAAGTTGATGTAATAGCAAGTAAGAAGCATACAATTCAAGTTTTAGTTATCGATTATTGGCTTTTTACCCTTCTTTGGTGCCGTGGACATGAGCTAGGACCTTAAAATTTTGCATTTACTGAGGACTAGCAGCCGCGTTGCACGGGGGAATGTGAAAAGTGTTCATATGTAGTAAAAACCTGAGAATTCCTTCCGTTTTTCTCATTTGTTATCGGATCAACTTAAAGCCAGATCGTCACATTGGGCGCTCTTCTCTCTGAAACGGTTACATTTGTCGTCTGCAAAGCTATGTCGCGTGCTGCGGTATGTGGAGACACTAAAAGCACCATAGTAGAACACAGAAGAAACTTCTAAGTTGATGTAATAGCTAGTAAGAAGCAGTACAATTCAAGTGTTAGTTACCGTTTATTGTCTTTTTACCCTTCTTTGGTGCCGTGGACTTGAGCTGAGACCTTAAGATTCTGCATGAAAGGAAGACTAGCACCCACGTTGCACGGGAAAAAGTGAAAAGTTTTCATATGTAGTAAAAACCTGAGAAATCCTTCCGTTTTTCTCATTTGTTATCGGATCAACTTAAAGCCAGATCGTCACATTGGGCGCTCTTCTCTCTGAAACGGTTACATTTGTCGTCTGCAAAGCTATGTCGCGTGCTGCGGTATGCGGAGACACTAAAAGCACCATAGTAGAACACAGAAGAAACTTCTAAGTGGATGTAATAGCCAGTAAGAAGCAGTACAATTCAAGTTTTAGTTATCGATTATTGACTTTTTACCCTTCCTTGGTGCCATGGACATGAGCTAGGACGTTAAGATTATGCATGAAAGGAGGACCAGCAGCCGCGTTGCACGGGAGAATGTGAAAAGTGTTCAAATGTAGTAAAAACCTGAGAAATCCTTCCGTTCTAGTCATTTGTTATCGAAACGACATACAGCCAGATCGTCACATTGGCCGCTCTTTTCTCTGAAACGGTTACATTTATCGTCTGCAAAGCTAAGTCACGTGCTGCGGTATGCGGAGACACTAAAAGCACCATTGTAGAACACAGAAGAAACTTCTAAGTTGATGTAATAGCAAGTAAGAAGCAGTACAATTCAGGTTTTAGTTATCGATAATTGACTTTTTACCCTTCTTTGGTGCCTTGGACATGAGCTAGGTCCTTAAGATTTTGCATGAAAGGAGGACTAGCAGCCGCGTTGCACGGGAGAATGCGAAAAGTATTCATATGTAGTAAAAACCTGAGAAATCCGTCCGTTTTCCTCATTTGTTCTCGAATCAACTTAAAGCCAGATCGTCACATTGGCCGCTCTTCTCTCTAAGACGGTTACATTTATCTTCTCTTCAAAGCTATGTCGCGCGCTGCAGAATGCGGAGACACTAAAAGCACCATAGTAGAACACAGAAGAAGCTTCTAAATTGATGTAATAGCCTATAAGAAGCTGTACAATTCAAGTATTAGTTATCGATTATTGACTTTTTACTCTTCTTTGGTACATTCGACATGAGCTAGGATCTTAAGATTTTGCATGAAAAGAGGACTGGCACCCGCGTTGCACGGGAGAATGTGAAAAGTGTTCATATACAGTAAAAACTTGAGAAATCCGTCCGTTTTCGTCATTTGTTATCGAATCAACTTAAAGCCAGATCGTCACATTGGACGCTCTTCTCTCTGAAACGGTTACATTTATCGTCTGAAAAGCTACGTCGCGTGCTGTGGTATACGGAGACACTAAAAGCACCATAGTACAGCACAGAAGAAACTTCTAAGTTGAAGTAATAGCCAGTAAGAAACAGTAAAATTCAAGTTTTAAATATCCATTATTGAATTTTTACCCTTCTTTTGGTGCCTTGGACATGACCTGGGACCTTAAGATTTTGCATGAAAGGAGGACTGGCAGCCGTGTAGCACGGGAGAATGTGAAAAGTGTACATATATAGTAAAAACCTGAGAAATCCTTCCGTTTTCGTCATTTGTTATCGAATCGACTTAATGCCAGATCGTCACATTGGACACTCTTCTCTCTGAAACGGTTACATCTACCGTCTGCAAGGCTATATCGCGTGCTGCGGTATGCGGAGACACTAAAAGCAACATAGTAGAACACAGAAGAAACTTCTAAGTTGATGTAAGAGCCAGTAAGAAGCAGTACAATTCAAGTTTTAGTTATGGATTATTGACTTCTTACCGCTCTTTGGTGCCTTGCAGATGAGGTAGGACCTTAAGATTTTGCATGAAAGGACGACTAGCAGCCGTGTTACACGGGAGAATGTGGAAAGGGTTCATATGTAGTAAAAACTTGAGAAATCCGTCCGTTTTTGTCATTTGTTATCGAATCGACTTAAAGCCACATTGTCACATTGGCCGCTCTTCCCTCTGAAACGGTTTCATTTATCGTCTGCAAAGCTATGTCGCGTGCTGCGGTATGCGGAGACACTAAAAGCAACATAGTAGAACACAGAAGCGGCTTCTAAGTTGATGTAATAGCCAGTAAGAAGTAGTACAATTCAAGTTTTAGTTATCGTTTATTGACTTTTTACCCCTCTTTGGTGCCTTGGACATGAGCTGGGACCTTAAGATTTTGCATGAAAGGAGGACTACCTGCCGCGTTACGCGGGAAAATGTGAAAAGTGTTCATATGTATTAAAAAGTTGAGAAATCCGTCCGTTTTTGCCATTTGTTATCGAATTGGCTTAAAGCCAGCTCGTCACATTGGCCGCTCTTCTCTCTAAGACGGTTACATTTATCTTCTCTTCAAAGCTATGTCGCGCGCTGCAGAATGCGGAGACACTAAAAGCACCATAGTAGAACACAGAAGAAGCTTCTAAATTGATGTAATAGCCAATAAGAAGCTGTACAATTCAAGTATTAGTTATCGATTATTGACTTTTTACTCTTCTTTGGTACATTCGACATGAGCTAGGTCCTTAAGATTTTGCATGAAAAGAGGACTGGCAACCGCGTTGCACGAGAGAATGTGAAAAGTGTTCATATGTAGTAAAAACCGAAAAAAAACCGTCCGTTTTCGTCATTTGTTGTCTAATCGACTTAAAGCCAGATCGTCATGTTGGCCGCTCTTCTCTGTTAAACGGTTACACTATTGTCTGCAAAGCTATGTCGCGTGCTGTGTTATAAAGGAGACACTAAAAGCACCATAGTAGAACACAGAAGAAGCTTCTGAGTTGATGCAATCGCCAGTAAAAAGCAGTACAATTCAAGTTTTAGATATCTATTAATGACTTTTTACCGTTCTTTGGTACCTTGGACATGAGCTAGGACCTTAAGATTTTGCATGAAAAGAGGAGTGGCACCCGCGTTGCACGGGAGAATGTGAAAAGTGTTCATATGTAGTAAAAACCGGAAAAACCCGTCCGTTTTGGTCATTTGTTGTCTAATCGACTTAAAGCCAGATCGTCACATTGGGCGCTCTTCTCTCTGAAACGGTTACATTTATCGTCTGCAAAAAATATGTCGTGTGCTGCGGTATGCGGAGACACTAAAAGCACCATAGTAGAACACAGAAGAAGCTGTAAGTTGATGTAATCGCCACTAAGAAGCAGTACAATTCAAGTTATAGTTATCGATTATTGACTTTTTACCATTCTTTGGTACCTTGGACATGAGCTAGGTCCTTAAGATTTTGCATGAAAAGAGGACTGGCAACCGCGTTGCACGAGAGAATGTGAAAAGTGTTCATATGTAGTAAAAACCGGAAAAACCCGTCCGTTTTCGTCATTTGTTATCGAATCGACTTAAAGCCAGATCGTCATGTTGGCTGCTCTTCTCTCTGAAACGGTTACATTTATCGTCTGCAAAAATATATCGCGTGCTGCGGAATGCGGAGACACTAAAGGCAACATAGTAGAACACAGAAGAAACTTCTAAGTTGATGTAAGAGCCAGTAAGAAGCAGTACAATTCAAGTTTTAGTTATGGATTATTGACTTCTTACCGCTCTTTGGTGCCTTGCAGATGAGGTAGGACCTTAAGATTTTTCATGAAAGGAGGACTAGCAGCCGTGTTACACGGGAGAATGTGGAAAGTGTTCATATGTAGTAAAAACCTGTGAAATCCGTCCATTTGCGTCATTTGTTATCGAATTTATTTAAAGCCAGATCGTCACATTGGACACTCTTCTCTCTGAAACGGTTACATTTGTCGTCTGCAAAGCTATATCGCGTGCTGCGGTATGCGGAGACACTAAAAGCAACATAGTAGAACACAGAAGCGGCTTCTAACTTGATGTAATAGCCAGTAAGAAGTAGTACAATTCAAGTATTAGTTTTCGTTTATTGACTTTTTACCCCTCTTTGGTGCCTTGGACATGTGCTGGGACCTTAAGATTTTGCATGAAAGGAGGACTACCTGCCGCGTTGCGCGAGAAAATGTGAAAAGTGTTCATATGTATTAAAAAGTTGAGAAATCCGTCCGTTTTTGTCATTTGTTATCGAATCGGCTTAAAGCCAACTCGTCACATTGGCCGCTCTTCTCTCTGAGACGGTTACATTTATCTTCTCTTCAAAGCTATGTCGCGTGCTGCAGTATGCGGAGACACTAAAAGCACCATAGTAGAACACAGGAGAAACTTCTAAGTTGATGTAATAGCCAGTAAGAAGCAGTACAATTCACGTTTTAGTTATGGATTATTGACTTTTTACCCCTCTTTGGTGCCTTGCAGATGAGGTAGGACCTTAATATTTTGCATTGAAGGAGGACTAGCAGCCGTGTTACACGGGAGAATGCGGAAAGTGTTCATATCTAGTAAAAACTTGTGAAATCCTTCCGTTTTCGTCATTTGTTATCGAATCGACTTAAAGCCAGATCGTCAGATTGGACACTCTTCTCTCTGAAACGGTTACATTTATCGTCTGCAAAGCTATATCGCGTGCTGCGGTATGCGGATACACTAAAAGCAACATAGTAGAACACAGAAGAAACTTCTAAGTTGATGTAATAGCCAGTAAGAAGCAGTACAATTCAAGTTTTAGTTATCGTTTATTGACTTTTTACCCCTCTTTGGTGCCTTGCAGATGAGGTAGGACCATAGGATTTTGCATGAAAGGAAGACTAGCAGCGGTGTTACACGGGAGAATGTGGAAAGTGTTCATATGTAGCAAAAACTTGTGGAATCCGTCCGTTTTCGTCATTTGTTATCGAATTTACTTAAAGCCAGATCGTCACATTGGACACTCTTCTCTCTGAAACGGTTACATTTATCGTCTGCAAAGCTATATCGCGTGCTGCGGTGTGCGGAGACACTAAAAGCAACATAGTAGAACACAGAAGCGGCTTCTAAGTTGATGTAATAGCCAGTAAGAAGTAGTACAATTTAAGTTTTAGTTATCGATTATTGACTTTTTACCCTTCTTTGGTGCCTTGGACATGAGCTAAGTCCTTAAGATTTTGCATGAAATGAGGACTAGCAGCCGCGTTGCACGGGAGAATGTGAAAAGTGATCATATGTAGTAAAAACTTGAGAAATCCATCCGATTTCGTCATTTGTTATCGACTCGAGTTAAAGCCATATCGTCATATTGGCCGCTCTTCTCTCTGAAACAATTACATTTATCGTCTGCAAAGCTATGTCGCTTGCTGCGGTATGCGGAGACACTAAAAGCACCATTGTAGAACACAGAAGAAGCTTCTAAGTTAATGTAATAACAAGTAAGGAGCAGTACAATTCAAGTTTTAGTTATCGATTATTGGCTTTTTACCCTTCTTTGTTGCCGTGGACTTGAGCTGGGACCTTAAGATTTTGCATGAATGGAGGATTAGCAGCCGCGTTGCACGGGAGAATGTGAAAAGTGTTCATATATAGTAAAAACTTGAGAAATCCGTCCGTTTTCGTCATTTGTTATCGAATCGACTTAAAGCCACATCGCCACATTGGCCTCTCTTCTCTCTGAAACGGTTTCATTTATCGTCTGCAAAGTTATGTCTCGTGCTGCGGTATGCGGAGACACTAAAAGCACCATAGTAGAACACAGAAGAAGCTTCTAAATTGATGTAATAGCCAATAAGAAGCAGTACAATTCAAGTTTTGGTTATCGATTATTGACTTTTTACTCTTCTTTGGTACATTCAACATGAGCTATGTCCTTAAGATTTTTCATGAAAGGAGGACTGGCAACCGCGTTGCACGAGAGAATGTGAAAAGTGTTCATATGTAGTAAAATCCGGAAAAACCCGTCCGTTTTCGTCATTTGTTATCGAATCGACTTAAAGCCAGATCGTCATGTTGGCCGCTCTTCTCTCTGAAACGGTTACATTTATCGTCTGCAAAAATATATCGCGTGCTGCGGAATGCGGAGACACTAAAGGCACCATAGTAGAACACAGAAGAAACTTCTAAGTTGATGTAATAGCCAGTAAGAAGCAGTACAATTCAAGTTTTAGTTATGAATTATTGACTTTTTACCCCTCTTTGGTGCCTTGCAGATGAGGTAGGACCTTAAGATTTTGCATGAAAGGAGGACTAGCAGCCGTGTTACACGGGAGAATGCGGAAAGTGTTCATATGTAGTAAAAAGTTGAGAAATCCGTCCGTTTTTGTCATTTGTTATCGAATCGGCTTAAAGCCAGATCGTCACATTGGGCGCTCTTCTCTCTGAAACGGTTACATTTGTCGTCTGCAAAGCTATGTCGCGTGCTGCGGTATGCGGAGACACTAAAAGCACCATAGTAGAACACAGAAGAAGCTTCTAAGTTTATGTAATAGCCATTAAGAAGCAGTACAATTCTAGTGTTAGGTATCGTTTATTGCCTTTTTACCCCTCTTTGGTGCCTTGGACATGAGCTGGGACCTTAAGATTTTGCATGAATGGAAAACTATCTGCCGCGTGAAAGGTGGATTATCTGCCGCGTTGCGCGGGAAAATGTGAAAAGTGATCATATGTAGTAAAAAGTTGAGAAATCCGTCTGTTTTCGTCATTTGTTATCGAATCGGCTTAAAGCCAGATCGTCACATTGGCCGCACTTTTCTCTGAAACGGTTACATTTATCGTCTGCAAAGCTATGTCGCGTGCTGCGGTATGTGGAGACACTAAAAGCACGATAGTAGAACAGAGAAGAAGCTTCTAAGTTGATGTAATAGCAAGTAAGAAGCATACAATTCAAGTTTTAGTTATCGATTATTGACTTTTTACCCTTCTTTGGTGCCTTGGACATGAGCTAGGACGTTAAGATTATGCATGAAAGGAGGACCAGCAGCCGCGTTGCACGGGAGAATGTGAAAAGTGTTCAAATGTAGTAAAAACCTGAGAAATCCTTCCGTTCTAGTCATTTGTTATCGAAACGACATACAGCCAGATCGTCACATTGGCCGCTCTTTTCTCTGAAACGGTTACATTTATCGTCTGCAAAGCTACGTCGCGTGCTGCGGTATGCGGAGACACTAAAAGCACCATAGTACAACACAGAAAAACTACTAAATTGATGTAATAGCCAGTAAGAAGCAGTACAATTCAAATGTTAGTTATCGATTAATGACCTTTTATCCGTCTTTGGTGCCTTGGACATGAGCTGGGACCTTAAGATTCTGCATGAAAGGAGGACTGGCAGCCGTGTAGAACGGGAGAATGTGAATAGTGTTCAGATGTAGTAAAAACCTGAGAAATGCTTTCGTTCTCCTTATTTGTTATCGAATCGACTTAAAGCCACATCGCCACATTGGCCGCTCTTCTCCCTGAAACGGTTACATTTATCTTCTGGAAAGCTATGTCGCGTGCTGCGGTATGCGGAGACACTAAAAGCAACATAGTAGAACACAGAAGAAGCTTCTAAGTTGATGTAATAGCCAGTAAGAAGCAGTAAAATTCAAGTTTTAGTTATCGATTTATGACTCTTTACCCTTCTTTGGTGCCTTGGACATGAGCTAGGACCTTAAGATTTTGCATGAAAGGAGGACAAGCAGCCGCGTTGCACGGGAGAATGTGAAAACTGTTCATTTGTAGTAAAAACCTGAGAAATCGGTCCGTTTTCGTCATTTGTTATCGAATCGAGTTAAAGCCAGATCGTCACATTGGCCGCTCTTCTCTCTGAAACAGTTACATTTATCGTCTGCAAAGCTATGTCGCGTGCTGCGGTATGTGGAGACACTAAAAGCACGATAGTAGAACAGAGAAGAAGCTTCTAAGTTGATGTAATAGCCAGTAAGAAGCAGTACAATTTAAGTGTTAGCTACCGTTTATTGTCTTTTTACCCTTCTTTGGTGCCGTGGACATGAGCTGAGAGCTTAAGATTCTGCATGAAAGGAAGACTAGCACCCACGTTGCACGGGAAAAAGTGAAAAGTGTTCATATGTAGTAAAAACCTGAGAAATCCGTCCGTTTCTCTCATTTGTTATCGGATCAACTTAAAGCCAGATCGTCACATTGGGCGCTTTTCTCTCTGAAACGGTTACATTTGTCGTCTGCAAAGCTATGTCGCGTGTTGCGGTATGCGGAGACACTAAAAGCACCATAGTAGAACACAGAAGAAACTTCTAAGTGGATGTAATAGCCAGTAAGAAGCAGTACAATTCAAGTTTTAGTTATCGATTATTGACTTTTTACCCTTCTTTGGTGCCTTGGACATGAGCTAGGACGTTAAGATTTTGCATGAAAGGAGGACCAGCAGCCGCGTTGCACGGGAGAATGTGAAAAGTGTTCATATGTAGTAAAAACCTGAGTAATCCTTCCGTTCTCGTCATTTTTTATCGAAACGACATACAGCCAGATCGTCACACTGGCCGCTCTTTTCTCTGAAACGGTTACATTTATCGTCTGCAAAGCTAAGTCGCGTGCTGCGGTATGCGGAGACACTAAAAGCACCATAGTACAACACAGAAAAACTACTAAATTGATGTAATAGCCAGTAAGAAGCAGTACAATTCAAATTTTAGTTATCGATTATTGACCTTTTATCCGTCTTTGGTGCCTTGGACATTAGCTGGGACCTTAAAATTCTGCATGAAAGGAGGACTGGCAGCCGTGTAGTACGGGAGAATGTGAATAGTGTTCAGATGTAGAAAAAACCTGAGAAATGCTTTCGTTCTCCTTATTTGTTATCGAATCGACTTAAAGCCACATCGCCACATTGGCCGCTCTTCTCCCTGAAACGGTTACATTTATCTTCTGGAAAGCTATGTCGCGTGCTGCGGTAAGCGGAGACACTAAAAGCAACATAGTAGAACACAGAAGAAGCTTCTACGTTGATGTAATAGCCAGTAAGAAGCAGTAAAATTCAAGTTTTAGTTATCGATTTATGACTCTTTACCCTTCTTTGGTGCCTTGGACATGAGCTAGGACCTTAAGATTTTGCATGAAAAGAGGACAAGCAGCCGCGTTGCACGGGAGAATTGTAGTAAAAACCTGAGAAATCGGTCCGTTTTCGTCATTTGTTCTCCAATCAACTTAAAGCCAGATCGTCACATTGGCCGCTCTACTCTCTGCAACGATTACATTTATCGTCTGCAAAGCTATGTCGCGTGCTTCGGTATAAGGAGACACTAAAAGCAACATAGTGGAACACAGAGGAAGTTTCTAAGTTGATGTAATAGCCAGTAAGAAGCAGTAAAATTCAAGATTTAGTTACCGTTTATTGTCTTTTTACCCGTCTTTGGTGCCTTGGACATGAGCTGGGACCTTAAGATTTTGCATGAAAGGAGGACTGGCAGCCGTGTAGCTCGGGAGAATGTGAAAAGTGTTCATATGTTGTAAAAACCTGAGAACTCCTTACGTTTTCGTCATTTGTTATCGAATAGACAATAAAGCCAACTCGTCACATTTGCTGCTCTTCTCTCTGAAACGGTTACATTTATCGTCTGCAAAGCTATGTCGCGTTCTGTGGTATAAGGAGACACTAAAAGTACCATACCAGAACACAGAAGAAGCTCCTAAGTTGATGTAATAGCCAGTAAGAAGCAGTACAATTCAAGTTTTAGTTATCGATTCTTGACTTTTTACCCTTCTTTGGTGCCTTGGACATGAGCTAGGACCTTAAGATTTTGCATCAAAGGAGGAATGGCACCCACGTTGCACGGGAGAAAGTGAAAAGTGTTCATATATAGTAAAAATCTGATAAATCCGTCGGTTTTTCACATTTGTTATCGAATCAACTTAACGCCAGATCGTCTCATTGGCCGCTCTTCTCTCTGAAACGGTTCCATTTATCGTCTGCATAGCTATGTCGCGTGCTGCGGTATGCGGAGACACTAAAAGCACCATTGTGGAACACAGACGAAGCTTTTAAGTTGATGTAATAGCATGTAAGAAGCAGTACAATTCAAGTTTTAGTTATCGATTATTGACTTGTTACCCTTCTTTGGTGCCTTGGACATGAGCTAGGACCTTAAGATTTTACATGAAAATAGGACTAGCAGCCGCGTTGCACGGGAGAATGTGAAAAGGGTTAATATGTAGTAAAAACCTGAGAAATCCGTACGTTATCGTCATTTGTTATCGAATGAAGTTAAAGCCAGATCGTTACATTGGCCGCTCTTCTTTCTGAAACGGTTACATTTATCGTTTGCAAAGTTATGCCGCGTGCTGCGGTATGCACAGACACAAAATGCACCATAGTATAACGCAGAAGAAGCTTCTAAGTTGGTGTAAAAGCCAGTGAGAAGCAGTATAATTCAAATTTTAGTTACCGATTATTAACTTTTTACTCTTCTTTGGTGCCTTGGACATGAGCTGGGAACTTAAGAATTTGCATGAAAGGAGGACTAGCAGCCGCGTTGGACGGGAAAGTGAGAAAAGTGTTCATATGTAGTAAAAATCTGAGAAATCCGTCCGTATTCGTCATTTGTTATCAGATCGACTTAAAGCCAGAACGTCACATTGGCCACTCTTCTCTCTGAAACGGTTACATTTATAGTATGCAAAGCTATGTCGCGTGCTGCGTAGGCGGAGACACAAAAAGCACCATAGTAGAACACAGAAGAAGCTTCTAGGTTGATGTAATAGCCAGTAAGATGCAGTACAATTCAAGTTTTATTTATCGATTATGGACTTTTTACACCTCTTGGTACCTTGGACATGAGCTAGGACCTCAAGATTTTGCATGAAAGGAGGACTAGCAGCTGCGTTGCATGGGAGAGTGAGAAAAGTGTTCATATGTAGTAAAAATCTGAGAAATCCGTCCGCTTTTGTCATTTGTTATCGAATAGACTTAAAGCCAGATCGTCACATTGGCCGCTTTTCGCTCTTAAACGGTTACATTTATCGTCGGCAAAGCTATGTCGCATACTGCGGTATGCGGAGACACTAAAAGCACCATAGTACAACACAGAAGAAGCTTATAAGTTTATGTAATAGCCCTTTGTTATCGATTATTGACTTTTTACTCTTCTTTGGTGCCTTGGACATGAGCTAGGACCATAAGATTTTGCGTGAAATTAGGACTACCAAACGCGTTGCACGGAAGAACGTGAAAAGTGTTCATATGTAGTAAAAACCTGTGAAATCCGACCATTTTCGTCATTTGTTATCGAATCGACTTAAAGCCACATCGTCACATTGGCCACTCTTCTCTCTGAAACGGTTACATTTATCATCTGCAAAGCTATGTGGCGTGCTGCTCTATGCGGAGACACTAAAAGCACCATAGTAGAACACAGAAGAAGCTTCTAAGTTGATGTAATAGCCTGTAAGGAGCAGTACAATTCAAATTTTATTTATCGGTTATGGACTTTTTACACTTCTTTGTTGCCTTGGACATGAGCTAGGACCTCAAGATTTTGCATGAAAGGAGGACTAGCAGCTGCGTTGCATGGGAGAGTGAGAAAAGTGTTCATATGTAGTAAAAATCTGAGAAATCCGTCCGCTTTTGTCATTTGTTATCGAATAGACTTAAAGCCAGATCGTCACATTGGCCGCTTTTCTCTCTTAAACGGTTACATTTATCGTCGGCAAAGCTATGTCGCATACTGAGGTATGCGGAGACACTAAAAGCACCATAGTACAACACAGAAGAAGCTTATAAGTTTATGTAATAGCCCTTTGTTATCGATTATTGACTTTTTACTCTTCTTTGGTGCCTTGGACATGAGCTACGACCATAAGATTTTGCGTGAAATTAGGACTACCAAACGCGTTGCACGGAAGAACGTGAAAAGTGTTCATATGTAGTAAAAACCTGTGAAATCCGACCATTTTCGTCATTTGTTATCGAATCGACTTAAAGCCACATCGTCACATTGGCCACTCTTCTCTCTGAAACGGTTACATTTATCATCTGCAAAGCTATGTGGCGTGCTGCTCTATGCGGAGACACTAAAAGCACCATAGTAGAACACAGAAGAAGCTTCTAAGTTGATGTAATAGCCTGTAAGGAGCAGTACAATTCAAATTTTATTTATCGGTTATGGACTTTTTATACTTCTTTGTTGCCTTGGACATGAGCTAGGACCTCAAGATTTTGCATGAAAGGAAGACTAGCAGCCGCGTTGCACGAGAGACGTGAAAAGTGTTCATATGTAGTAAAAATCTGAGAAATCGGTCCGCTTTCGTCATTTGTTATCGAATATACTTAATGCCAGATCGTCACATTGGCCGCTATTCTCTCTTAAACGGTTACATTTATCGTCGGCAAAGCTATGTCGCATACTGCGGTATGCGGAGACAATAAAAGCACCATAGTACAACACAGAAGAAGCTTATAAGTTGATGTAATAGCCAGTAAGAAGCAGTACATTTCAAGAGTTTGTTATCGATTATTGACTTTTTACCCTTCTTTGGTGACTTGGACACGAGCTAGGACCATAAGATTTTGCGTGAAAGGAGGACTACCAAACGAGTTGCACGGAAGAACGTGAAAAGTGTTCATATGTAGTAAAAACCTGTGAAATCCGACCGGTTTCGTCATTTGTTATCGAATCGACTTATAGCCACATCGTCACAATGGCCACTCTTCTCTATGAAACGGTTACATTTATCATCTGCAAAGCTATGTCGCATGCTGCAGTATGCGGGGACATTAAAAGCACCATAGTAGAACACAGAAGAAGCTTCTAAGTTGATGTAGTAACCAGTAAGAATCAGTACAATTCAAGTTTAAGTTATCGATTATTGACTTTTTACCCTTCTTTGGTGCCTTGGACATGAGCTAGGATGTTAAGCTTAACATGAACGGAGGTCTAGCAGCTGCGTTGCACGGGAGAATGTGAAAAGTGTTCAAATGTAGTAAAAACCTGAGAAATACGTCCGTTTTCGTCATTTGTTATGGAATCGGCTTAAATCCACATCGCCACATTGGCCGCTCTTCTCTCTGAAACGTTTACATTTATCGTCTGCATAGCTATGTCGCGTGCTGCGGTACGCGGAGACACTAAAAGCACCATAGTAGAAAACAGAAGAAGCTTTTAAGTTGATGTATTAGCCAGTAAGAAGCAGTACAATTCAAGTTTTGGTTATCGATTATTGACTTTTTACCCTTCTTTGGTGCCTTGTACATTAGCTAGGACCTTCAGATTTTGCGTGAAAGGAGGACCAGCAGCCACGTTTCACGGGAGTATGTGAAATGTGTTCATATGTAGTAAAAACCAGAGAAATCCATCCGTTTTCGTAATTTGTTATCGAATCGACTCAAAGACAGATCGTCATGTTGGCTTCTCTTCTCTCTAAAACGATAACAATTATCGTCTGCAAAGCTATGTCGCGTCCTGCGGTATGCCGAGACACTAAAAGCACAATAGTAGAACACAGAAGAAGCTTCCAAGTTGATGTAATTGCCAGTAAGAAGCGGTACAATTCAAGTTTTATTTATCGATTATTGACTTTTTACACTTCTTTGGTGCATTGGACATGAGCTATGACCTTAAGATTTTGCATGAAAGGAGGACTAGCAGCCGCGTTGGACGGGAAAGTGAGAAAAGTGTTCATATGTAGTAAAAATCTGAGAAATCCGTCCGTATTCGTCATTTGTTATCAGATCGACTTAAAGCCAGAACGTCACATTGGCCGCTCTTCTCTCTGGAACGTTTACATTTATCGTCTGCAAAGCTATGTCGCATGCTGCGGTATGCGGAGACACTAAAAGCACCATAGTAAAACACAGAGGAAGCTTCTAAGTTGATGTGAAAGGAGGACTAGCAGCCGCTTTGCACGGGAGAATGTGAAAAGTGTTCATATGTAGTAAAAACCTGTGAAATCCGTCCGTTTTCGTCATTTGTTATCGAAACGACTTAAAGCCACATCGTCATGTTGGCTACTCTTCTCCCTTAAACGGTTACATTTATCGTCTGCAAAGCTATGTCGCGTGCTGCGGTATGCGGAGACACTAAAAGCACCATAGTAGAACACAAAGGAAACTTCTAAGTTGATGTATTAGCCAGTCAGAAGCAGTACAATTCGAGTTTTAGTTATCGATTATTGACTTTTTACCCTTCTTTGGTGCCTTCAAGATTAGCTAGGACCTTAATATTTTGCGTGAAAGGAGGACTACCAGCCGCATTGCACGGGAGAATGTGAAAAGTGTTCATATGTAGTAAAAACCTGTGAAATCCGTCCGTTTTCGTCATTTGTTATCGAATCGACTTAAAGCCACATCGTCACATTGGCCACTCTTCTCTCTGAAACGGTTACATTTATAGTATGCAAAGCTATGTCGCGTGCTGCGTAGGCGGAGACACAAAAAGCACCATAGTAGAACACAGAAGAAGCTTCTAGGTTGATGTAATAGCCAGTAAGATGCAGTACAATACAAGTTTTATTTATCGATTATGGACTTTTTACACTTCTTTGGTACCTTGGACAAGAGCTAGGACCTCAAGATTTTGCATGAAAGGAGGAGTAGCAGCCGCGTTGCATGGGAGAGTGAGAAAAGTGTTCATATGTAGTAAATATCTGAGAAATCCGTCCGCTTTGTCATTTGTTATCGAATAGACTTAAAGCCAGATCGTCACATTGGCCGCTCTTCTCTCTTAAACGGTTACATTTATCGTCGGCAAAGCTATGTCGCATACTGCGGTATGCGGGGACACTAAAAGCACCATAGTAGAACACAGAAGAAGCTTCTAAGTTGATGTAAAAGCCAGTGAGAAACAGTACAATTCAAGTTTTAGTTATCGATTATTGACTTTTTACCCATTTTTGGTGCCTTGGACATGAGCTGGGAACTTACGATTTTGCACGAAAGGAGAACTGGCAGCCGCGTAGCTCGGGAGAATGTGGAAAGTGTTTATATGTTGTAAAAACCTGAGAAATCCGTCCGTTTTCGTCATTTGTTATCGAATCGACTCAAAGCCAGATCGTCACATTGGCCGCTCTTCTCTCTGAAACGGTTACATTTATCGTCTGCAAAGCTATGTCGCGTGCTGCTGTATGCGGAGACACTAAAAGCACCATAGTAGAACACAGTAGAAGCTTTTAAGTTGATGTAATAGCCAGTAATAAGCAGTACAATTCAAGTTTTAGTTATAGATTATTGACTTTTTACCCTTCTTTGGTGCCTTGGACATGAGCTAGGACCTTAAGATTTTGCATCAAAGGAGGAATGGCACCCACGTTGCACGGGAGAAAGTGAAAAGTGTTCATATATAGTAAAAATCTGATAAATCCGTCGGTTTTTCACATTTGTTATCGAATCAACTTAACGCCAGATCGTCTCATTGGCCGCTCTTCTCTCTGAAACGGTTCCATTTATCGTCTGCATAGCTATGTCGCGTGCTGCGGTATGCGGAGACACTAAAAGCACCATTGTGGAACACAGACGAAGCTTTTAAGTTGATGTAATAGCATGTAAGGAGCAGTACAATTCAAGTTTTAGTTATCGATTATTGACTTGTTACCCTTCTTTGGTGCCTTGGACATGAGCTAGGACCTTAAGATTTTACATGAAAATAGGACTAGCAGCCGCGTTGCACGGGAGAATGTGAAAAGGGTTAATATGTAGTAAAAACCTGAGAAATCCGTACGTTATCGTCATTTGTTATCGAATGAAGTTAAAGCCAGATCGTTACATTGGCCGCTCTTCTTCCTGAAACGGTTACATTTATCGTTTGCAAAGTTATGCCGCGTGCTGCGGTATGCACAGACACAAAATGCACCATAGTAGAACGCAGAAGAAGCTTCTAAGTTGGTGTAAAAGCCAGTGAGAAGCAGTATAATTCAAATTTTAGTTATCGATTATTAACTTTTTACCCTTCTTTGGTGCCTTGGACATGAGCTGGGAACTTAAGAATTTGCATGAAAGGAGGACTAGCAGCCGCGTTGGACGGGAAAGTGAGAAAAGTGTTCATATGTAGTAAAAATCTGAGAAATCCGTCCGTATTCGTCATTTGTTATCAGATCGACTTAAAGCCAGAACGTCACATTGGCCGCTCTTCTCTCTGGAACGTTTACATTTATCGTCTGCAAAGCTATGTCGCATGCTGCGGTATGCGGAGACACTAAAAGCACCATAGTAAAACACAGAGGAAGCTTCTAAGTTGATGTGAAAGGAGGACTAGCAGCCGATTTGCACGGGAGAATGTGAAAAGTGTTCATATGTAGTAAAATCCTGTGAAATCCGTCCGTTTTCGACATTTGTTATCGAATCGACTTAAAGCCACATCGTCATGTTGGCTACTCTTCTCTCTTAAACGGTTACATTTATCGTCTGCAAAGCTATGTCGCGTCCTGCGGTATGCGGAGACACTAAAAGCACCATAGTAGAACACAAAGGAAGCTTCTAAGTTGATGTATTAGCCAGTCAGAAGCAGTACAATTCAAGTTTTAGTTATCAATTATTGACTTTTTACCCTTCTTTGGTGCCTTCAAGATTAGCTAGGACCTTAATATTTTGCGTGAAAGGAGGACTACCAGCCGCATTGCACGGGAGAAGGTGAAAAGTGTTCATATGTAGTAAAAACCTGTGAAATCCGTCCGTTTTCGTCATTTGTTATTGAATCGACTTAAAGCCACATCGTCACATTGGCCACTCTTCTCTCTGAAACGGTTACATTTATAGTATGCAAAGCTATGTCGCGTGCTGCGTAGGCGGAGACACAAAAAGCACCATAGTAGAACACAGAAGAAGCTTCTAGGTTGATGTAATAGCCAGTAAGATGCAGTACAATTCAAGTTTTATTTATCGATTATGGACTTTTTACACCTCTTGGTACCTTGGACATGAGCTAGGACCTCAAGATTTTGCATGAAAGGAGGACTAGCAGCTGCGTTGCATGGGAGAGTGAGAAAAGTGTTCATATGTAGTAAAAATCTGAGAAATCCGTCCGCTTTTGTCATTTGTTATCGAATAGACTTAAAGCCAGATCGTCACATTGGCCGCTTTTCGCTCTTAAACGGTTACATTTATCGTCGGCAAAGCTATGTCGCATACTGCGGTATGCGGAGACACTAAAAGCACCATAGTACAACACAGAAGAAGCTTATAAGTTTATGTAATAGCCCTTTGTTATCGATTATTGACTTTTTACTCTTCTTTGGTGCCTTGGACATGAGCTAGGACCATAAGATTTTGCGTGATATTAGGACTACCAAACGCGTTGCACGGAAGAACGTGAAAAGTGTTCATATGTAGTAAAAACCTGTGAAATCCGACCATTTTCGTCATTTGTTATCGAATCGACTTAAAGCCACATCGTCACATTGGCCACTCTTCTCTCTGAAACGGTTACATTTATCATCTGCAAAGCTATGTGGCGTGCTGCTCTATGCGGAGACACTAAAAGCACCATAGTAGAACACAGAAGAAGCTTCTAAGTTGATGTAATAGCCTGTAAGGAGCAGTACAATTCAAATTTTATTTATCGGTTATGGACTTTTTACACTTCTTTGTTGCCTTGGACATGAGCTAATACCTCAAGATTTTGCATGAAAGGAGGACTAGCAGCCGCGTTGCATGGGAGAGTGAGAAAAGTGTTCATATGTAGTAAAAATCTGAGAAATCCGTCCGCTTTTGTCATTTGTTATCGAATAGACTTAAAGCCAGATCGTCACATTGGCCGCTTTTCTCTCTTAAACGGTTACATTTATCGTCGGCAAAGCTATGTCGCATACTGCGGTATGCGGAGACACTAAAAGCACCATAGTACAACACAGAAGAAGCTTATAAGTTTATGTAATAGCCCTTTGTTATCGATTATTGACTTTTTACTCTTCTTTGGTGCCTTGGACATGAGCTAGGACCATAAGATTTTGCGTGAAATTAGGACTACCAAACGCGTTGCACGGAAGAACGTGAAAAGTGTTCATATGTAGTAAAAACCTGTGAAATCCCACCATTTTCGTCATTTGTTATCGAATCGACTTAAAGCCACATCGTCACATTGGCCACTCTTCTCTCTGAAACGGTTACATTTATCATCTGCAAAGCTATGTGGCGTGCTGCTCTATGCGGAGACACTAAAAGCACCATAGTAGAACACAGAAGAAGCTTCTAAGTTGATGTAATAGCCTGTAAGGAGCAGTACAATTCAAATTTTATTTATCGGTTATGGACTTTTTATACTTCTTTGTTGCCTTGGACATGAGCTAGGACCTCAAGATTTTGCATGAAAGGAAGACTAGCAGCCGCGTTGCACGAGAGACGTGAAAAGTGTTCATATGTAGTAAAAATCTGAGAAATCGGTCCGCTTTCGTCATTTGTTATCGAATATACTTAATGCCAGATCGTCACATTGGCCGCTATTCTCTCTTAAACGGTTACATTTATCGTCGGCAAAGCTATGTCGCATACTGCGGTATGCGGAGACAATAAAAGCACCATAGTACAACACAGAAGAAGCTTATAAGTTGATGTAATAGCCAGTAAGAAGCAGTACATTTCAAGAGTTTGTTATCGATTATTGACTTTTTAACCTTCTTTGGTGACTTGGACACGAGCTAGGACCATAAGATTTTGCGTGAAAAGAGGACTACCAAACGAGTTGCACGGAAGAACGTGAAAAGTGTTCATATGTAGTAAAAACCTGTGAAATCCGACCGGTTTCGTCATTTGTTATCGAATCGACTTAAAGCCACATCGTCACAATGGCCACTCTTCTCTATGAAACGGTTACATTTATCATCTGCAAAGCTATGTCGCATGCTGCAGTATGCGGGGACATTAAAAGCACCATAGTAGAACACAGAAGAAGCTTCTAAGTTGATGTAGTAACCAGTAAGAAGCAGTACAATTCAAGTTTAAGTTATCGATTATTGACTTTTTACCCTTCTTTGGTGCCTTGGACATGAGCTAGGATGTTAAGCTTAACATGAACGGAGGTCTAGCAGCTGCGTTGCACGGGAGAATGTGAAAAGTGTTCAAATGTAGTAAAAACCTGAGAAATACGTCCGTTTTCGTCATTTGTTATGGAATCGGCTTAAATCCACATCGCCACATTGGCCGCTCTTCTCTCTGAAACGTTTACATTTATCGTCTGCATAGCTATGTCGCGTGCTGCGGTACGCGGAGACACTAAAAGCACCATAGTAGAAAACAGAAGAAGCTTTTAAGTTGATGTATTAGCCAGTAAGAAGCAGTACAATTCAAGTTTTGGTTATCGATTATTGACTTTTTACCCTTCTTTGGTGCCTTGTACATTAGCTAGGACCTTCAGATTTTGCGTGAAAGGAGGACCAGCAGCCACGTTTCACGGGAGTATGTGAAATGTGTTCATATGTAGTAAAAACCAGAGAAATCCATCCGTTTTCGTCATTTGTTATCGAATCGACTTAAAGACAGATCGTCATGTTGGCTTCTCTTCTCTCTAAAACGATAACAATTATCGTCTGCAAAGCTATGTCGCGTCCTGCGGTATGCCGAGACACTAAAAGCACAATAGTAGAACACAGAAGAAGCTTCCAAGTTGATGTAATTGCCAGTAAGAAGCGGTACAATTCAAGTTTTATTTATCGATTATTGACTTTTTACACTTCTTTGGTGCATTGGACATGAGCTATGACCTTAAGATTTTGCATGAAAGGAGGACTAGCAGCCGCGTTGGACGGGAAAGTGAGAAAAGTGTTCATATGTAGTAAAAATCTGAGAAATCCGTCCGTATTCGTCATTTGTTATCAGATCGACTTAAAGCCAGAACGTCACATTGGCCGCTCTTCTCTCTGGAACGTTTACATTTATCGTCTGCAAAGCTATGTCGCATGCTGCGGTATGCGGAGACACTAAAAGCACCATAGTAAAACACAGAGGAAGCTTCTAAGTTGATGTGAAAGGAGGACTAGCAGCCGCTTTGCACGGGAGAATGTGAAAAGTGTTCATATGTAGTAAAAACCTGTGAAATCCGTCCGTTTTCGTCATTTGTTATCGAAACGACTTAAAGCCACATCGTCATGTTGGCTACTCTTCTCCCTTAAACGGTTACATTTATCGTCTGCAAAGCTATGTCGCGTGCTGCGGTATGCGGAGACACTAAAAGCACCATAGTAGAACACAAAGGAAACTTCTAAGTTGATGTATTAGCCAGTCAGAAGCAGTACAATTCGAGTTTTAGTTATCGATTATTGACTTTTTACCCTTCTTTGGTGCCTTCAAGATTAGCTAGGACCTTAATATTTTGCGTGAAAGGAGGACTACCAGCCGCATTGCACGGGAGAATGTGAAAAGTGTTCATATGTAGTAAAAACCTGTGAAATCCGTCCGTTTTCGTCATTTGTTATCGAATCGACTTAAAGCCACATCGTCACATTGGCCACTCTTCTCTCTGAAACGGTTACATTTATAGTATGCAAAGCTATGTCGCGTGCTGCGTAGGCGGAGACACAAAAAGCACCATAGTAGAACACAGAAGAAGCTTCTAGGTTGATGTAATAGCCAGTAAGATGCAGTACAATTCAAGTTTTATTTATCGATTATGGACTTTTTACACTTCTTTGGTACCTTGGACATGAGCTAGGACCTCAAGATTTTGCATGAAAGGAGGACTAGCAGCCGCGTTGCATGGGAGAGTGAGAAAAGTGTTCATATATAGTAAAAATCTGAGAAATCCGTCCGCTTTTGTCATTTGTTATCGAATAGACTTAAAGCCAGATCGTCACATTGGCCGCTTTTCTCTCTTAAACGGTTACATTTATCGTCGGCAAAGCTATGTCGCATACTGCGGTATGCGGAGACACTAAAAGCACCATAGTACAACACAGAAGAAGCTTAGAAGTTTATGTAATAGCCCTTTGTTATCGATTATTGACTTTTTACTCTTCTTTGGTGCCTTGGACATGAGCTAGGACCATAAGATTTTGCGTGAAATTAGGACTACCAAACGCGTTGCACGGAAGAACGTGAAAAGTGTTCATATGTAGTAAAAACCTGTGAAATCCGACCGTTTTCGTCATTTGTTATCGAATCGACTTAAAGCCAGATCGTCACATTGGCCACTCTTCTCTCTGAAACGGTTACATTTATCATCTGCAAAGCTATGTGGCGTGCTGCTCTATGCGGAGACACTAAAAGCACCATAGTAGAACACAGAAGAAGCTTCTAAGTTGATGTAATAGCCTGTAAGGAGCAGTACAATTCAAATTTTATTTATCGATTATGGACTTTTTACACTTCTTTGTTGCCTTGGACATGAGCTAGGACCTCAAGATTTTGCATGAAAGGAAGACTAGCAGCCGCGTTGCACGAGAGATGTGAAAAGTGTTCATATGTAGTAAAAATCTGAGAAATCCGTCCGCTTTCGTCATTTGTTATCGAATATACTTAATGCCAGATCGTCACATTGGCCGCTATTCTCTCTTAAACGGTTACATTTATCGTCGGCAAAGCTATGTCGCATACTGCGGTATGCGGAGACAATAAAAGCACCATAGTACAACACAGAAGAAGCTTATAAGTTGATGTAATAGCCAGTAAGAAGCAGTACATTTCAAGAGTTTGTTATCGATTATCGACTTTTTACCCTTCTTTGGTGCCTTGGACATGAGCTAGGACCATAAGATTTTGCGTGAAAGGAGGACTACCAAACGAGTTGCACGGAAGAACGTGAAAAGTGTTCACATGTAGTAAAAACCTGTGAAATCCGACCGGTTTCGACATTTTTTATCGAATCGACTTATAGCCACATCGTCACAATGGCCACTCTTCTCTATGAAACGGTTACATTTATCATCTGCAAAGCTATGTCGCATGCTGCAGTATGCGGGGACATTAAAAGCACCATAGTAGAACACAGAAGAAGCTTCTAAGTTGATGTAGTAACCAGTAAGAAGCAGTACAATTCAAGTTTAAGTTATCGATTATTGACTTTTTACCCTTCTTTGGTGCCTTGGACATGAGCTAGGATGTTAAGCTTAACATGAAAGGAGGACTAGCAGCCGCGTTGCACGGGAGAATGTGAAAAGTGTTCATATGTATTAAAAACCTGAGAAATCCGTCCGTTTTCGTCGTTTGTTATCGAATCGACTTAAAGCGAGATCGTCACATTGGCCGCTCTTCTCTCTGAAACGGTTACATTTATCGTCTGCAAAGCTATGTCGCGTGCTGCGTTACGCGGAGACACTAATAGCACCTTAGTAGAAAACAGAAGAAGCTTCTAAGTTGATGTATTAGCCAGTAAGAAGCAGTACAATTAAAGTTTTAGTTATCGATTATTGACTTTTTACCCTTCTTTGGTGCCTTGTACATTAGCTAGGACCTTCAGATTTTGCGTGAAAGGAGGACCAGCAGCCACGTTTCACGGGAGAATGTGAAATGTGTTCATATGTAGTAAAAACCAGAGAAATCCATCCGTTTTCGTCATTTGTTATCGAATCGACTTAAAGACAGATCGTCATGTTGGCTTCTCTTCTCTCTAAAACGATAACAATTATCGTCTGCAAAGCTATGTCGCGTCCTGCGGTATGCCGAGACACTAAAAGCACCATAGTAGAACACAGAAGAAGCTTCCAAGTTGATGTAATTGCCAGTAAGAAGCAGTACAATTCAAGTTTTATTTATCGATTATTGACTTTTTACTCTTCTTTGGTGCCTTGGACATGAGATAGGACCTTAAGATTTTGCATGAAAGGAGGACTAGCAGCCGCGTTGGACGGGAAAGTGAGAAAAGTGTTCATATGTAGTAAAAACCTGTGAAATCCGTCCGTTTTCGTCATTTGTTATCGAATCGACTTAAAGCCACATCGTCATGTTGGCTACTCTTCTCTCTTAAACGGTTACATTTATCGTCTGCAAAGCTATGTCGCGTGCTGCGGTATGCGGAGACACTAAAAGCACCAAAGTAGAACACAAAGGAAGTTTCTAAGTTGATGTATTAGCCAGTCAGAAGCAGTACAATTCAAGTTTTAGTTATCGATTATTGACTTTTTACCCTTCTTTGGTGCCTTCAAGATTAGCTAGGACCTTAATATTTTGCGTGAAAGGAGGACTACCAGCCGCATTGCACGGGAGAATGTGAAAAGTGTTCATATGTAGTAAAAACCTGTGAAATCCGTCCGTTTTCGTCATTTGTTATCGAATCGACTTAAAGCCACATCGTCACATTGGCCACTCTTCTCTCTGAAACGGTTACATTTATCATCTGCAAAGCTATGTGGCGTGCTGCTCTATGCGGAGACACTAAAAGGACCATAGTAGAACACAGAAGAAGCTTCTAAGTTGATGTAATAGCCTGTAAGGAGCAGTACAATTCAAATTTTATTTATCAATTATGGACTTTTTACACTTCTTTGTTGCCTTGGACATGAGCTAGGACCTCAAGATTTTGCATGAAAGGAAGACTAGCAGCCGCGTTGCACGAGAGACGTGAAAAGTGTTCATATGTAGTAAAAATCTGAGAAATCCGTCCGCCTTCGTCATTTGTTATCGAATATACTTAATGCCAGATCGTCACATTGGCCGCTATTCTCTCTTAAACGGTTACATTTATCGTCGGCAAAGCTATGTCGCATACTGCGGTATGCGGAGACAATAAAAGCACCATAGTACAACACAGAAGAAGCTTATAAGTTGATGTAATAGCCAGTAAGAAGCAGTACATTTCAAGAGTTTGTTATCGATTATTGACTTTTTACCCTCCTTTGGTGCCTTGGACATGAGCTAGGACCATAAGATTTTGCGTGAAAGGAGGACTACCAAACGAGTTGCACGGAAGAACGTGAAAAGTGTTCATATGTAGTAAAAACCTGTGAAATCCGACCGGTTTCGTCATTTGTTATCGAATCGACTTAAAGCCACATCGTCACAATGGCCACTCTTCTCTATGAAACGGTTACATTTATCATCTGCAAAGCTATGTCGCATGCTGCAGTATGCGGGGACATTAAAATCACCATAGTAGAACACAGAAGAAGTTTCTAAGTTGATGTAGTAACCAGTAAGAAGCAGTACAATTCAAGTTTAAGTTATCGATTATTGACTTTTTACCCTTCTTTGGTGCCTTGGACATGAGCTAGGATGTTAAGCTTAACATGAAAGGAGGACTAGCAGCCGCGTTGCACGGGAGAATGTGAAAAGTGTTCATATGTATTAAAAACCTGAGAAATCCGTCAATTTTCTTCTTTTGTTATCGAATCGACTTAAAGCCAGAACGACATGTTGGCCGCTCTTCTCACTGAATCGGTTACACTACCGTCTGCAACGATATGTTGCGTGCTGCGGTATGCGGAGACACTAAAAGCACCATAGTAGAACACAGAAGACGCTTCTAAGTTGTTGTAGTAACCAGTAAGAAGCAGTACAATTCAAGTTTAAGTTATTGATTATTGACTTTTTACCCTTCTTTGGTGCCTTGGACATGAGCTAGGATGCTAAGCTTAACATGAAAGGAGGACTAGCACCGGCGTTGCACGGGAGAATGTGAAAAGTGTTCAAATGTAGTAAAAACCTCAGAGATCCGCCCGTTTTCGTCATTTGTTATCGAATCGACTTAAAGCCAGATCGTCACATTGGCCGCTTTTCTCTCTTAAACGGTTACATTTATCGTCTGCAAAGCTATGTCGCGTGCTGCTGTATGCGGAGACACTAAAAGGACCATAGTAGAACACAGAAGAAGCTTCTAAGTAGATGTAATAACCAGTCAGAAGCAGTACAATTCAAGTTTTAGTTATCGATTCTTGACTTTTTACCCTTCTTTGGTGCCTTGGACATGAGCTAGGACCTTACAATTTTGCATGAAAGGAGGACTAGCCGCCGCTTTGCACGGGAGAATGTGAAAAGTGTTCATATGTAGTAAAAACCTGAGAAATCCGTCAGTTTTCGTCATTTGTTATCGAATCGACTTAAAGCCAGATCGTCACATTGGCCGCTCTTCTGTCTGAAACGGTTACACTATCGTCTACAAAGCTATGTCGCGTGCTGCGGTATGCGGAGACACTAAAAGCACCATAGTAGAACAGAGAAGAAGCTTCTAAGTTGATGTAATAACCAATAAGAAGCAGTTCAATTCAAGTTTAATTATCGATTATTGACTTTTTACCCTTCTTTGGTGCCTTGGACATGAGCTGGGATCTTAAGATTTTGGATGAAAAGAGGACTAGCAGCCGCTTTGCACGGGAGAATGCGAAAAGTGTTCATATGTAGTAAAAACCTGTGAAATCCGTCCGTTTTCGTCATTTGTTATCGAATCGACTTAAAGCCACATCGTCACATTGGCCACTCTTCTCTCTGAAACGGTTACATTTATCATCTGCAAAGCTATGTGGCGTGCTGCTCTATGCGGAGACACTAAAAGGACCATAGTAGAACACAGAAGAAGCTTCTAAGTTGATGTAATAGCCTGTAAGGAGCAGTACAATTCAAATTTTATTTATCAATTATGGACTTTTTACACTTCTTTGTTGCCTTGGACATGAGCTAGGACCTCAAGATTTTGCATGAAAGGAAGACTAGCAGCCGCGTTGCACGAGAGACGTGAAAAGTGTTCATATGTAGTAAAAATCTGAGAAATCCGTCCGCCTTCGTCATTTGTTATCGAATATACTTAATGCCAGATCGTCACATTGGCCGCTATTCTCTCTTAAACGGTTACATTTATCGTCGGCAAAGCTATGTCGCATACTGCGGTATGCGGAGACAATAAAAGCACCATAGTACAACACAGAAGAAGCTTATAAGTTGATGTAATAGCCAGTAAGAAGCAGTACATTTCAAGAGTTTGTTATCGATTATTGACTTTTTACCCTCCTTTGGTGCCTTGGACATGAGCTAGGACCATAAGATTTTGCGTGAAAGGAGGACTACCAAACGAGTTGCACGGAAGAACGTGAAAAGTGTTCATATGTAGTAAAAACCTGTGAAATCCGACCGGTTTCGTCATTTGTTATCGAATCGACTTAAAGCCACATCGTCACAATGGCCACTCTTCTCTATGAAACGGTTACATTTATCATCTGCAAAGCTATGTCGCATGCTGCAGTATGCGGGGACATTAAAATCACCATAGTAGAACACAGAAGAAGTTTCTAAGTTGATGTAGTAACCAGTAAGAAGCAGTACAATTCAAGTTTAAGTTATCGATTATTGACTTTTTACCCTTCTTTGGTGCCTTGGACATGAGCTAGGACCTTACAATTTTGCATGAAAGGAGGACTAGCCGCCGCTTTGCACGGGAGAATGTGAAAAGTGTTCATATGTAGTAAAAACCTGAGAAATCCGTCAGTTTTCGTCATTTGTTATCGAATCGACTTAAAGCCAGATCGTCACATTGGCCGCTCTTCTGTCTGAAACGGTTACACTATCGTCTACAAAGCTATGTCGCGTGCTGCGGTATGCGGAGACACTAAAAGCACCATAGTAGAACAGAGAAGAAGCTTCTAAGTTGATGTAATAACCAATAAGAAGCAGTTCAATTCAAGTTTAATTATCGATTATTGACTTTTTACCCTTCTTTGGTGCCTTGGACATGAGCTGGGATCTTAAGATTTTGGATGAAAAGAGGACTAGCAGCCGCTTTGCACGGGAGAATGCGAAAAGTGTTCATATGTAGTAAAAACCTGTGAAATCCGTCCGTTTTCGTCATTTGTTATCAAATCGACTTAAAGCCACATCGTCACATTGGCCACTCTTCTCTCTGAAACGGTTACATTTATCGTCTGCAAAGCTATGTCGTGTACTGCGGTATGCGAATACACTAAACGCACCATAGTACAACACAGAAGAAGCTTCTATGTTGATGTAATAGCCAGTAAGAAGCAGTACAATTCTAGTTTTAGTTATCGATTATTGAGTTTATACACTTCTTTGGTGCCTTGGACATGAGCTAGGATGTTAAGCTTAACATGAAAGGAGGACTAGCAGCCGCGTTTCACGGGAGAATGTGAAAAGTGTTCATATGTAGTAAAAACCTTAGAGATCCGTCCGTTTTCGTCATATGTTATCGAATCGACTTAAAGCCACATCGTCATCTTGGCTAATCTTCTCTCTTAAACGGTTACATTTATCGTATGCAAAGCTATGTCGAGTGCTGCGATATGCGAAGACACTAAAAACACCATAGTAGAACAGAGAAGAAGCTTCTAAGTTGATGTAATAACCAGTAAGAAGCAGTATAATTCAAGTTTAATTATCGATTATTGACTTTTTACCCTTCTTTGGTGCCTTGGACATGAGCTAGGACCTTACGATTTTGCATGAAAGGAGGACTAGCAGCAGCTTTGCACGGGAGAATGTGAAAAGTGTTCATATGTAGTAAAAACCTGAGAAATCCGTCCGTTTTCGACCTTTGTTATCGAATCGACTTAATGCCGGATCGTCACATTGGCCGCTCTTCTCTCTGTAACGGTTACATTTACCGACTGCAAAGCTATGTCGCGTGCTGCGGTATGCTCAGACACTAAAAGCTCCAAAGTAGAACACAGAAGAACCCTCGAAGTTGATGTAATTGTCAGTAAGAAGCAGTTCAATACAAGTTTTAGTTATCGATTATTGACTTTTTACCCTTCTTTGGTGCCTTGGACATCAGCTAGGACCTTAAGATAATGCATGAAAGGAGGAGTTGCAACCACGTTGTACGGGAGAATGTGAAAAGTGTTCATATGTGGTAAAAACCTGAGAAATCCGTCCGTTTTCGTCATTTGTTATCGAATCGACTTAAACCCAGATCGTCACATTGGCCGCTCTTCTCTCTGAAACGGTTACATTTAACGTCTGCAAAGCTATATCGCGTGCTGCGGTGTGCAGAGACACTAAAAGCACCATAGTAGAACACAGAAGAAGCTTCTAAGTTGATGTAAAAGCCAGTAAGAAGCAGTACAAGTTTTAGTTTTCGATTATTGACTTTTTACCCTTCTTTGGTGCCTTGGACATGAGCTGGGACCTTAAGATTTTGGATGAAAGGAGGACTAGCAGCCGCTTTGCACGGGAGAATGCGAAAAGTGTTCATATGTAGTAAAAACCTGAGAAATCCGTCCGTTTTCGTCTTTTGTTATCGAATCGACTTAAAGCAGAACGACATGTTGGCCGCTTTTCTCTCTGAAACGATTACATTTATCGTCTGCAAAGCTATGTCGCGTGCAGCGGTACGCGGAGAGACTAAAAGCACCATAGTAGAAAACAGAAGAAGCTTTTAAGTTGATGTAATAGCCAGTAAGAAGCAGTACAATTCAAGTTTTAGTTATTGATTATTGACTTTTTACCCTTCTTTGGTGTGGTGCCTTGGACATGAGCTAGGACCTTCAGATTTTGCGTGAAAGGAGGACTAGCAGCCACGTTTCACGGGAGAATGTGAAATGTGTTCATATGTAGTAAAAAACTGAGAAATCCGTCCGTTTTCGTCATTTGTTAACGATCGACTTAAAGCCAGATCGTCATGTTGGCTTCTCTTCTCTCTAAAACGATAACATTTATCGTCTGCAAAGCTATGTCGCGTCCCGCGGTATGCCGAGACACTAAAAGAACAATAGTAGAACACAGAAGAAGCTTCCAAGTTGATGTAATTGGCAGTAAGAAGCAGTACAATTCAAGTTTTAGTTATCGATTATTGACTTTTTACCCTTCTTTGGTGCCTTGGACATGAGCTAGGACCTTAAGATTTTGCATGAAAGGAGGACTAGGAGCCGCTTTGCACGGGAGAATGTGAAAAGTGTTCATATGTAGTAAAAACCTGATAAATTCTTCGGTTTTCGTCTTTTGTTATCGAATCGACTTAAAGCCTGATCGGCATGTTGGCCGCTCTTCTCTCTGAAACGGTTACACTACCGTCTGCAAAGCTAAGTCGCGTGCTGCTGTATGCGGAGACACCAAAAGCACCATAGTAGAACACAGAAGAAGCTTCTAAGTAGATGTAATAGCCAGTAAGAAGCAGTTCAATTCAAGTTTAATTATCGATTATTGACTTTTTACCCTTCTTTGGTGCCTTGGACATGAGCAGGGACCTTCACATTTTGCATGAAAGAAGGAGTAGCAGCCACGTTTCACGGTAGAATGTGAAAAGTGTTCATATGTAGTGAAAAACTTGAGAAATATGTCCGTTTTCGTCATTTGTTATCGAATCGACTTCAAGCCAGATCGACACATTGGCTTCTCTTCTCTCTGAAACGGTTACATTTATCGTCTGCAAAGCTATATCGCGTGCTGCGGTATGCGGTGACACTAAAAGCACAATAGAAGAACACAGAAGAAGTTTCTAGGTTGATGTAATTGCCAGTAAGAATCAGTACAATTCCAGTTTTAGTTATCGATTATTGACTTCTTACCCTTCTTTGGTGCCTTGGACGTGAGCTAGGACCTTAAGATTTTGCATTAAAGGAGGACTAGCAGCGGCGTTGCACGGGAGAAAACGAAAAGTGTTCATATGTAGTAAAAAGCTGAGAAAACCGTCCGTTTTCGACCTTTATTATCGATTCGACTTAATGCCGGATCGCCACTTTGGCCGCTCTCCTCTCTGAAACGGTTACATTTACCGTCTGCAAAGCTATGTCGCGTGCTGCGGTATGCTCAGACATTAAAAGCACCAAAGTAGAACACAGAAGAAGCTTTGAAGTTGATGTAATTGCCAGTAAGATGCAGTACAATACTAGTTTTAGTTATCGATTATTGACATTTTACACTTCTTTGGTGCCTTGGACATGAGATGGACCTTAAGATTTTGCATGAAAGGAAGACTAGCAGCCGCGTTGCACGAGATAATGTGAAATGTGTTCATATGTATAAAAAAGTTGAGAAATCCGTCCGTTTTCGTCATTTGTTATCGAATCGACTTAAAGCCAGATCGTCACATTGGCCGCTTTTCTCTCTGAAACGGTTACATTTATCGTCTGCAAAGCTATTTGGCTTGCTGCTCTATGCGGAGACACTAAAAGCACCATAGTAGAACAGAGAAGAAGCTTCTAAGCTGATGTAATAACCAGTAAGTAGCAGTACAATTCAAGTTTAAGTTATCGATTATTGACTTTTTACCCTTCTTTGTTGGCTTGGACATGAGCTGTGACCTTACGATTTTGCATCAAAGGAGGACTAGCAGCCGCTTTGCACGGGAGAATGCGAAAAGTGTTCATATGTAGTAAAAACCTGAGAAATCCGTCCGTTTTCGTCATTAGTTATCGAAACGACTTAAAGCCAGATCGTCACTTTGGCCGCTTTTCTCTCTTAAACTGTTACATTTATCGTCTGCAAAGCTATGTCGAGTGCTGCTGTATGCGGAGACACTAAAAGGACCATAGTAGAACACAGAAGAAGCTTCTAAGTAGATGTAATAAACAGTAAGAAGCAGTACAATTCAAGTTTTAGTTATCGATTATTGACTTTTTACCCTTCTTTGGTGCCTTGGACATGAGCTAGGTCCTTACGATTTTGCATGAAAGGAGGACTAGCAGCTGCTTTGCAAGGGAGAATGTGCAAAGTGTTCATATGTAGTAAAAACATGAGAAATCCGTCCGTTTTCGTCATTTGTTATCGAATCGACTTAAACCCAGATCGTCACATTGGCCGCTCTTCTCTCTGAAACGGTTACATTTAACGTCTGCAAAGCTATATCGCGTGCAGCGATGTGCAGAGACACTAAAAGCACCATAGTAGAACACATAAGAAGCTTCTAAGTTGATGTAAAAGCCAGTAAGAAGCAGTACAAGCTTTAGTTTTCGATTATTGACTTTTTACCCTTCTTTGGTGCCTTGGACATGAGCTGGGACCTTAAGATTTTGCATGAAAGGAGGACTAGCAGCCGCGTTTCACGGGAGAATGTGAAAAGTGTTCATATGTAGTGAAAACCTGCAAAAACCGTTCGTTTTCGACATTTGTTATCGAATCGACCTGAAGCCATATCGTCACATTGGCCGCTCTTCTCCCTGAAACGGGTTAGTTTATCGTCTGCAAAGCCATGTCGCGTGCTGCGGTACGCGTAGACACTAAAAGCACCATAGTAGAACACAGAAGAAGCTTCAATCTTGATGTAATAGCCAGTAAGAAGCAGTACAATTCAATTTTTACTTATCGATTATTGTCTTTTTACCCTTCTTTGGTGCCTTGGACATGGGCTAGGACCTTAAGATTTTGCATGAAACGAGGACTAGCTTCCGCGTTAAACAGGAGAATGTGAAAAGTGTTCATATGTATTAAAACCTGAGAAATCCGTCCGTTTTCGTCATTTGTTATGGAATCGGCTTAAATCCACATCGCCACATTGGCCGCTCTTCTCTCTGAACCGATTACATTTATCGTCTTCAAAGCTATGTCGCGTGCAGCGGTACGCGGAGAGACTAAAAGCACCATAGTAGAAAACAGAAGAAGCTTTTAAGTTGATGTAATAGCCAGTAAGAAGCAGTACAATTCAAGTTTTAGTTATCGATTATTGACTTTTTACCCTTCTTTGGTGCCTTGGACATGAGCTAGGTCCTTACGATTTTGCATGAAAGGAGGACTAGCAGCTGCTTTGCAAGGGAGAATGTGAAAAGTGTTCATATGTAGTAAAAACCTGAGAAATCCGTCCGTTTTCGACCTTTGTTATCGAATCGACTTAATGCCGGATCGTCACATTGGCCGCTCTTCTCTCTGAAACGGTTACATTTACCGACTGCAAAGCTATGTCGCGTGCTGCGGTATGCTCAGACACTAAAAGCACCAAAGTAGAACACAGAAGAAGCTTCGAAGTTGATGTAATTGCCAGTAAGAAGCAGTACAATACAAGTTTTAGTTATCGATTATTGACTTTTTACCCTTCTTTGGTGCCTTGGACATCAGCTAGGACCTTAAGATTTTGCATGAAAGGAGGAGTAGCAGCCACGTTGTACGGGAGAATGTGAAAAGTGTTCATATGTGGTAAAAACCTGAGAAATCCGCCCGTTTTCGTCATTTGTTATCGAATCCACTTAATGCCAGATGGTAACATTGGCCGCTTTTCTCTCTGAAACGGTAACATTTATCGTCTGCAAAGCTATGTCAAGTGCTGCGGTATGCGGAGACACTAAAAGCACCATAGTAGAACACAGAAGAAGGTTTTAAGTTGATGTAATAGCCAGTAAGAAGCAGTGCTATTGAAGTTTAGTTATCGATTAATGACTTTTTACCCTTCATTGGTGCCTTCGACATGAGCTAACCACATACGATTTTGCATGAAAGGACGACTAGCACCCGCGTTGTACGGGAGAATGTGCAAAGTGTTCATATGTACTAAAAACATGAGAAATCCGTCCGTTTTCGTCATTTGTTATCGAATCGACTTAAAGCCAGATCGTCACATTGGCCACTCTTCTCTCTGAAACGGTTACATTTAACGTCTGCAAAGCTATGTCGCATGCTGCGGTATGCTCAGACACTAAAAGCGCCAAAGTAGAACACAGAAGAAGCTTTTAAGTTGATGTAATAGCCAGTAAGAAGCTGTGCAATTCAAGTTTTAGTAATCGATTATTGACTTTTTACCCTTCTTTGGTGCCTTTGACATGAGCTAGGCACTTAAGATTTTGCATGAAAGGAGGACTGGCAGCCGCGTTGCACCCGAGAATGTGAAAAGTGTTCTTATGTATTAAAAACCTGAGACAATCATCCGTTTTCGTCATTTGTTATCGAATCGACTTAAAGCCTGATCGGCATGTTGGCCGCTCTTCTCTCTGAAACGGTTACACTACCGTCTGCAAAGCTAAGTCGCGTGCTGCTGTATGCGGAGACACCAAAAGCACCATAGTAGAACTCAGAAGAAGCTTCTAAGTAGATGTAATAGCCAGTAAGAAGCAGTTCAATTCAAGTTTAATTATCGATTAATGACTTTTTACCCTTCTTTGGTGCCTTGGACATGAGCAGGGACTTTCACATTTTGCATGAAAGGAGGAGTAGCAGCCACGTTTCACGGTCGAATGTGAAAAGTGTTCATATGTAGTGAAAAACTTGAGAAATATGTCCGTTTTCGTCATTTGTTATCGAATCGACTTAAAGCCAGATCGACACATTGGCTTCTCTTCTCTCTGAAACGGTTACATTTATCGTCTGCAAAGCTATGTCAAGTGCTGCGGTATGCGGAGACACTAAAAGCACCATAGTAGAACACAGAAGAAGGTTTTAAGTTGATGTAATAGCCAGTAAGAAGCAGTGCTATTGAAGTTTAGTTATCGATTAATGACTTTTTACCCTTCATTGGTGCCTTCGACATGAGCTAACCACATACGATTTTGCATGAAAGGACGACTAGCACCCGCGTTGTACGGGAGAATGTGCAAAGTGTTCATATGTATTAAAAAAATGAGAAATCCGTCCGTTTTCGTCATTTGTTCTCGAATCGACTTAAACCCAGATCGTCACATTGGCCGCTCTTCTCTCTGAAACGGTTACATTTAACGTCTGCAAAGCTATATCGCGTGCTGCGGTGTGCAGAGACACTAAAAGCTCCATAGTAGAACACAGAAGAAGGTTCTAAGTTGATGTAAAAGCCAGTAAGAAGCAGTACAAGTTTTAGTTTTCGATTATTGACTTTTTACCCTTCTTTGGTGCCTTGGACATGAGCTGGGACCTTAAGATTTTGGATGAAAGGAGGACTAGCAGCCGCTTTGCACGGGAGAATGCGAAAAGTGTTCATATGTAGTAAAAACCTGAGAAAGCCGTCCGTTTTCGTCTTTTGTTATCGAATCGACTTAAAGCCATAACGACATGTTGGCCGCTCTTCTCTCTGAATCGGTTACACTACCGTCTGCAACGGTATGTTGCGTGCTGCGGTATGCGGAGACACTAAAAGCACCATAGTAGAACACAGAAGAAGCTTCAATCTTGATGTAATAGCCAGTAAGAAGCAGTACAATTCAATTTTTATTTATCGATTATTGTCTTTTTACCCTTCTTTGCTGCCTTGGACTTCAGCTAGGACCTAAAGATTTTGCATGAAAGGAGGACTAGCTTCCGCGTTAAACAGGAGAATGTGAAAAGTGTTCATATGTATTAACAACCTGAGAAATCCGTCCGTTTTCGTCATTTGTTATCGAATCGACTTAAAGCCAGATCGTCACATTTGCCGCTTTTCTCTCTTAAACGGTTACATTTATCGTCTGCAAAACTATGTCGCGTGCTGCTGTATGCGGAGACACTAAAAGGACCATAGTAGAACACAGAAGAAGTTTCTAAGTTGATGTAATTGCCAGTAAGAATCAGTACAATTCCAGTTTTAGTTATCGATTATTGACTTTTTACCCTTCTTTGGTGTCTTGGACATGAGCTAGGCCCTTCAGATTTTGCATGAAAAAAGGACTAGCAGCCGCGTTGCACGGTAGAATGTGAAAAATGTTCATATGTAGTAAAATCCTGAGAAATACGTCCGTTTTCGTCATTTGTTATGGAATCGGCTTAAATCCACATCGCCACATTGGCCGCTCTTCTCTCTGAACCGATTACATTTATCGTCTGCAAAGCTATGTCGCGTGCAGCGGTACGCGGAGAGACTAAAAGCACCATAGTAGAAAATAGAAGAAGCTTTTAAGTTGATGTAATAGCCAGTAAGAAGCAGTACAATTCAAGTTTTAGTTATCGGTTATTGACTTTTTACCCTTCTTTGGTGCCTTGGACATGAGCTAGGTCCTTACGATTTTGCATGAAAGGAGGACTAGCAGCTGCTTTGCAAGGGAGAATGTGAAAAGTGTTCATATGTAGTAAAAACCTGAGAAATCCGTCCGTTTTCAACCTTTGTTATCGAGTCGACTTAATGCCGGATCGTCACATTGGCCGCTCTTCTCTCTGAAACGGTTACATTTACCGACTGCAAAGCTATGTCGCGTGCTGCGGTATGCTCAGACACTAAAAGCACCAAAGTAGAACACAGAAGAAGCTTCTAAGTTGATGTAATTGCCAGTAAGAAGCAGTACAATACAAATTTTTAGTTATCGATTATTGACTTTTTACCCTTCTTTGGTGCCTTGGACATCAGCTAGGACCTTAAGATTTTGCATGAAAGGAGGAGTAGCAGCCACGTTGTACGGGAGAATGTGAAAAGCGTTCATATGTGGTAAAAACCTGAGAAATCCGTCCGTTTTCGTCATTTGTTATCGAATCCACTTAATGCCAGATCGTAACATTGGCCGCTTTTCTCTCTGAAACGGTTACATTTATCGTCTGCAAAGCTAAGTCAAGTGCTGCGGTATGCGGAGACACTAAAAGCACCATAGTAGAACACAGAAGAAGGTTTTAAGTTGATGTAATAGCCAGTAAGAAGCTGTGCAATTCAAGTTTTAGTAATCGATTATTGACTTTTTACCCATCTTTGGTGCCTTCGACATGAGCTATGCACTTAAGATTTTGCATGAAAGGAGGACTGGCAGCCGCGTTGCATTTGAGAATGTGAAAAGTGTTCTTATGTATTAAAAACCTGGGACAATCATCCGTTTTCGTCATTTGTTATCAAATCGACTTAAAGCCAGATCGTCATGTTGGCCGTTCTTCTCTCTGAAACGGTTACATTTATCGTCTGCAAAGCTATATCGCGTGCTGCTGTATGCGGAGACACTAAAAGGACCATAGTACAACACAGAAGAAGCTTCTAAGTAGATGTGATAACCAGTAAGAAGCAGTACAATTCAAGTTTTAGTTATCGATTATTGACTTTTTACCCTTCTTTGGTGCCTTGGACATGAGCTGGGACCTTAAGATTTCTGATGAAAGGAGGACTAGCAGCCGCTTTGCACGGGAGAATGCGAAAAGTGTTCATATGTAGTAAAAACCTGAGAAATCCGTCCGTTTTCGTCTTTTGTAAACGAATCGACTTAAAGCCAGAACGACATGTTGGCCGCTCTTCTCTCTGAATCGGATACACCACCGTCTGCAACGGTATGTTGCGTGCTGCGGTATGCGGAGACACTAAAAGCACCATAGTAGAACACAGAAGAAGCTTCTAAGTTGATGTAGTAACCAGTAAGAAGCAGTACAATTCAAGTTTTAGTTAACGATTATTGACTTTTTACCTTTCTTTGGTGCCTTGGACATGGGCTAGGACCTTAAGATTTTGCATGAACGGAAGAATAGCATCCGCGTTTCACGGGAGAATGTGAAAAGTGTTCATATGTAGTGAAAACCTGCAAAAACCGTTCGTTTTCGTCATTTGATATCGAATCGACTTGAAGCCAGATCGTCACATTGGCCGCTCTTCTCCCTGAAACGGGTTAGTTTATCGTCTGCAAAGCCATGTCGCGTGCTGCGGTATGCGTAGGCACTAAAAGCACCATAGTAGAACACAGAAGAAGCTTCAATCTTGATGTAATAGCCAGTAAGAAGCAGTACAATTCAATTTTTACTTATCGATTATTGTCTTTTTACCCTTCTTTGGTGCCTTGGACATGGGCTAGGACCTTAAGATTTTGCATGAAAGGAGGACTAGCATCCGCGTTGCACAGGAGAATGTGAAAAGTGTTCATATGTATTAAAAACCTGAGAAATCCGTCCGCTTTCGTCATTTGTTATCGAATCGACTTAAAGCCAGATCGTCACATTGGCCGCTTTTCTCTCTTAAACGGTTACATTTATCGTCTGCAAAGCTATGTCGCGTGCTGCTGTATGCGGAGACACTAAAAGGACCATAGTACAACACAGAAGAAGCTTCTAAGTAGATGTAGTAACCAGTAAGAAGCAGTAAAATTCAAGTTTTAGTTAACGATTATTGACTTTTTACCTTTCTTTGGTGCCTTGGACATGGGCTAGGACCTTAAGATTTTGCATGAAAGGAGGACTAGCAGCCGCGTTTCACGGGAGAATGTGAAAAGTGTTCATATGTAGTGAAAACCTGCAAAAACCGTTCGTTTTCGACATTTGTTATCGAATCGACCTGAAGCCATATCGTCACATTGGCCGCTCTTCTCCCTGAAACGGGTTAGTTTATCGTCTGCAAAGCTATGTCGCGTGCTGCGGTATGCAGTGACACTAAAAGCACCATAGTAGAACACAGAAGAAGCTTTTAAGTTGATGTAAAAGCCAGTAAGAAGCAGTACAAGTTTTAGTTATCGATTATTGAGTTTTTACCCTTCTTTGTTGGCTTGGACATGAGCTGGGACCTTAAGATTTTGCATGAAAGGAGGACTAGCAGCCGCCTTGCACGGGAGAATGCGAAAAGTGTTCATATGTAGTAAAAACCTGAGAAATCCGTCCGTTTTCGTCTTTTGTTATCGAATCGACTTAAAGCCAGAATGACATGTTGGCCGCTCTTCTCTCTGAATCGGTTACACTACCGTCTGCAACGCTATGTTGCGTGCTGCGGTATGCGGAGACAATAAAAGCACCATAGTAGAACACAGAAGAAGCTTCTAAGTTGATGTAGTAACCAGTAAGAAGCAGTACAATTCAAGTTTAAGTTATCGATTATTGACTTTTTACCCTTCTTTGGTGCCTTGGACATGAGCTAGGATGTTAAGCTTAACATGAAAGGAGGACTAGCAGCCGCGTTGCACGGGAGAATGTGAAGAGTGTTCATATGTAGTAAAAACCTCAGAGATCCGTCCTTTTCGTCATTTGTTATCGAATCGACTTACAGCAACATCGTCATGTTGGCTAATCTTCTCTCTTAAACGGTTACATTTATCGTCTGCAAAGCTATGTCGCGTGCTGCGATATGCGAAGACACTAAAAGCACCATAGTAGAACACAGAAGAAGCTTCAATCTTAATGTAATAGCCAGTAAGAAGCAGTACAATTCAATTTTTACTTATCGATTATTGTCTTTTAACCCTTCTTTGGTGCCTTGGACATGAGCTAGGTCCTTACGATTTTGCATGAAAGGAGGACTAGCATCCGCGTTGCACAGGAGAATGTGAAAAGTGTTCATATGTATTAAAAACCTGAGAAATCCGTCCGCTTTCGTCATTTGTTATCGAATCGACTTAAAGCCAGATCGTCACATTGGCCGCTTTTCTCTCTTAAACGGTTACATTTATCGTCTGCAAAGCTATGTCGCGTGCTGCTGTATGCGGAGACACTAAAAGGACCATAGTACAACACAGAAGAAGCTTCTAAGTAGATGTAGTAACCAGTAAGAAGCAGTACAATTCAACTTTTAGTTATCGATTATTGACTTTTTACCCATCTTTGGTGCCTTCGACATGAGCTAGGTCCTTACGATTTTGCATGAAAGGAGGACTAGCAGCTGCTTTGCAAGGGAGAATGTGAAAAGTGTTCATATGTAGTAAAAACCTGAGAAATCCGTCCGTTTTCGACCTTTGTTATCGAATCGACTTAATGCCGGATCGTCACATTGGCCGCTCTTCTCTCTGAAACGGTTACATTTACCGACTGCAAAGCTACGTCGCGTGCTGCTGTATGCGGAGACACTAAAAGGACCATAGTACAACACAGAAGAAGCTTCTAAGTAGATGTAATAACCAGTAAGAAGCAGTACAATTCAAGTTTTAGTTATCGATTATTGACTTTTTACCCTTCTTTGGTGCCTTGGACATGAGCTGGGACCTTAAGATTTTGGATGAAAGGAGGACTAGCAGCCGCATTGCACTTGAGAATGCGAAAAGTGTTCATATGTAGTAAAAACCTGAGAAATCCGTCCGTTTTCGTCTTTTGTTATCGAATCGACTTAAAGCCGGAACGACATGTTGGCCGCTCTTCTCTCTGAATCGGTTACACTACCGTCTGCAACGGTATGTTGCGTGCTGCGGTATGCGGAGACACTAAAAGCACCATAGTCGAACACAGAAGAAGCTTCTAAAATGTAGTAACCAGTAAGAAGCAGTACAATTCAAGTTTAATTATCGATTATTGACTTTTTACCCTTCTTTGGTGCCTTGGACATGAGCAGGGACCTTCAAATTTTGCATGAAAGGAGGAGTAGCAGCCACGTTTCACGGTAGAATGTGAAAAGTGTTCATATGTAGTGAAAACCTGCAAAAACCGTTCGTTTTCGTCATTTGATATCGAATCGACTTGAAGCCAGATCGTCACATTGGCCGTTCTTAACCCTGAAACGGGTTAGTTTATCGTCTGCAAAGCCATGTCGCGTGCTGCGGTATGCGTAGGCACTAAAAGCACCATAGTAGAACACGGAAGAAGCTTGAATCTTGATGTAATAGCCAGTAAGAAGCAGTACAATTCAATTTTTACTTATCGATTATTGTCTTTTTACCCTTCTTTGGTGCCTTGGACATGGGCTAGGACCTTAAGATTTTGCATGAAAGGAGGACTAACATCCGCGCTGCACAGGAGAATGTGAAAAGTGTTCATATGTATTAAAAACCTGAGAAATCCGTCCGTTTTCGTCATTTGTTATCAAATCGACTTAAAGCCAGATCGTCACATTGGCCGCTTTTCTCTCTTAAACGGTTACATTTATCGTCTGCAAAGCTATGTCGCGTGCTGCTGTACGCGGAGACACTAAAAGGACTATAGTACAACACAGAAGAAGCTTCTAAGTAGATGTAATAACCAGTAAGAAGCAGTACAATTCTAGTTTTATTTATCGATTATTGACTTTTTACCCTTCTTTACTGCCTTGGACGTGAGCTAGGACCTTAAGATTTTGCATTAAAAGAGGACTAGCAGCCGCGTTGCACGGGAGAATGTGAAAAGTGTTCATATGTAGTAAAAACCTGAGAAATCCGTCCGTTTTCGTCTTTTGTTATTGAATCGACTTAAAGCCAGATTGTCATGTTGGCCGCTCTTCTCTCTGAAATGGTTACACTATCGTATGCAAAGCTATGTCGCGTGCTGCGGTAGGCGGAGACACTTATCGAATCGACTTATAGCCAGATCGTCATGTTAGCCGCTCTTCTCTCTGAAACGGTTACACTATCGTATGCAAAGCTATGTCGCGTGCTGCGGCAGGCGGAGACACTAAGAGCACCATAGTAGAACACAGATGAAGCTTCTAAGTTGATGTAATAACCAGTAAGAAGCAGTACAATTCAAGTTTTATTTATTGATTATTGACTTTTTACCCTTCTTTGGTGGCTTTGACATGAGCTGGGACCTTAAGATTTTGCATGAAAGGAGGACTAGCAGCCGCGTTGCATGGGAAAATGTGAAAAGTGTGCATATAGAGTAAAAACCTGAGAAATCCGTCCGTTTTCGTAATTTGTTATCGAATCGACTTAAAGCCAGTTCGTCACATTGTCTTCTATTCTCTCTGAACGATTACATTTATCGTCTGCAAAGCTATGTCGCGTGCTGCGGTTTGCGGAGACACTAAAAGCACCATAGCAGAACACAGAAGAATCTTCTAAGTTCATGTAATAGCCAGTAAGAAGCAGTACAATTCAAGTTTTAGTTATCGATTATTAACTTTTTACCCTTCTTTGGTGCCTTCGACATGACCTAGGACCTTAAGATTTTGCATGAAAGGAGGACTAGCAGCCGCGTTGTACGGGAGAATGTGAAAAGTGTACATATGTAGTAAAAACCTGAGAAATGCGTCCGTTTTCGTTCTTTGTTATCGAATTGACTTAAGCCAGATCGTCACATTGGCCGCTCTTCTCTCTGAAACAGTTACATTTATGTTTGCAAAGCTATGGCGCGTGCTGCTGTATGCAGAGACACTAAAAGCACCATAGTAGAACACAGAAGATGCTCCTAAGTTGATGTAATAGCCAGTAAGAAGCAGTACAATTTATGATTTTGATATCGATTATTGACTTTTTACCCTTCTTTGGTGCCTTGGATTTGAGCTAAGACATTAAGATTTTGCATAAAAGGAGGACTAGCAGCCGCTTTGCACGGTAGAATGTGAAAAGTGTTCATATTTTATAACTACCTGAGATATCCGTCCGTTTTCGTCTTCTGTTATCGAATCGACTTTAAGCCAGAACGTCATTTTGGCCGCTCTTCTCTCTGAAACGGTTACACTATCGCCAGCAAAGCTATGTCGCGTGCTGCGGTATGCGGAGACACTAAAAGGACCATAGTAGAACATAGAAGAAGCTTCTAAGTAGATGTAATAACCAGTAAGAAGCACTATAATTCAAGTTTTAGTTATCGATTATTGACTTTTTACCCTTCTTTGGTGCCTTGGACATGAGCTGGGACCATAAGATTTTGCATGAAAGGAGGACTAGCAGCCACGTTTCACGTGATAATGTGAAAAGTGTTCATATGTAGTAAAAACATTAGAAATCTGTCCGTTTTCGTCATTTGTTATCGAATCCGAATAAGGGCAGATCGTCATGTTGGCTACTATTCTCTCTTAAACGGTTACATTTATCGTCTGCAAAGCTATGTCGCGTGCTGCGGTATGCGAATACACTAAACGCACCATAGTACAACACAGAAGAAGCTTCTATGTTGATGTAATAGCCAGTAAGAAGCAGTACAATTGTAGTTTTAGTTATCGATTATTGAGTTTTTACACTTCTTTGGTGCCTTGGACATGAGCTGGGACCTCAAGATTTTGCATGAAAGGAGGACTAGCAGCGCGTTGCACGGGAGAGTGAGAAAAGTGTTCATATGAGATAAAAATCTGAGAAATCCGTCCGCTTTCGTCATTTGTTATCGAATAGACTTAAAGCCAGATCGTCATATTGGCCGCTTTTCTCTCTTAACCGGTTACATTTATCGTCGGCAAGGCTATGTCGCATGCTGCGGTATGCGGAGACAACTAAAAGCACAATAGTACAACACAGAAGAAGCTTCTAAGTTGATGTAATAGCCAGTAAGAAGCAGTACATTTCAAGATTTTGTTATCGATTATTGACTTTTTACCCTTCTTTGGTGCCTTGGACATGAGCTAGGACCATAAGATTTTGCGTGAAAGGACGACTAACAAACGCGTTGCACGGAAGATGTGAAAAGTGTTCATATATAGTAAAAACCTGTGAAATCCGACCGTTTTCGTCATTTGTTATCTAAACGACTTAAAGCCACATCGTCACACTGGCCACTCTTCTCTCTGAAACGGTTACATTTATCATCTGCAAAGCTATGTCGCGTGCTGCGGCAGGCGGAGACACTAAGAGCACCATAGTAGAACACAGATGAAGCTTCTAAGTTGATGTAATAACCAGTAAGAAGCAGTACAATTCAAGTTTTATTTATTGATTATTGACTTTTTACACTTCTTTGGTGGCTTTGACATGAGCTGGGACCTTAAGATTTTGCATGAAAGGAGGACTAGCAGCCGCGTTGCATGGGAAAATGTGAAAAGTGTGCATATAGAGTAAAAACCTGAGAAATCCGTCCGTTTTCGTAATTTGTTATCGAATCGACTTAAAGCCAGTTCGTCACATTGTCTTCTATTCTCTCTGAACGATTACATTTATCGTCTGCAAAGCTATGTCGCGTGCTGCGGTTTGCGGAGACACTAAAAGCACCATAGCAGAACACAGAAGAATCTTCTAAGTTCATGTAATAGCCAGTAAGAAGCAGTACAATTCAAGTTTTAGTTATCGATTATTAACTTTTTACCCTTCTTTGGTGCCTTCGACATGACCTAGGACCTTAAGATTTTGCATGAAAGGAGGACTAGCAGCCGCGTTGCACGGGAGAATGTGAAAAGTGTACATATGTAGTAAAAACCTGAGAAATGCGTCCGTTTTCGTTCTTTGTTATCGAATTGACTTAAGCCAGATCGTCACATTGGCCGCTCTTCTCTCTGAAACAGTTACATTTATGGTCTGCAAAGCTATGTCGCGAGCTGCGGTACGCGGAGACACTAAAAGCACCATAGTAGAACACAGAAGAAGCATCTAACTTGATGTAATAGCCAGTAAGAAGAAGTACAATTCAAGTTTTATTTATCGATTATTGACTTTTTACCCTTCTTTGGTGACTTGGACATGAGCTAGGACCTTAAGATTTTGCATGAAACTAAGACTAGCAGCCGCGTTGCACGGGAGAATGTGAAAAGTGTTCATATGTATTAAAAACCTAAGAAATCCATCCGTTTTCGTCATTTGTTATCGAATCGACTTAAAGCCAAATCGTCACATTGGCCGCTCTTCTCTCTGAAACAGTTACCTTTATCGTCTGCAAAGCTATGTCGCATGCTGCGGTATGCGGAGACACTAAAAGCACCATAGTAGAACACAGAAGAAGCTTATAAGTTGATGCAATAGCCAGTAAGAAGCAGTACAATTCAAATTTTTGTTATCGATTATTGACATTTTACACTCCTTTGGTGCCTTGGCCTTGAGATGGACCTTAAGATTTTGCATTAAAGGCAGACTAGCAGCCGCGCTGCACGCGAGATTGTGAAAAGTGTTCATATGTACTAAAAACCTAAGAAATCCGTCCGTTTTCGTCTTCTGTTATCGAATCGACTTTAAGCCAGAGCGTCATTTTTGCCGCTCTTCTCTCTGAAACGGTTACACTATCGTCTGCAAAGCTATGTCGCGTGCTGCGGTATGCGGAGACACTAAAAGGACCATAGTAGAACACAGAACAAGCTTCTAAGTAGATGTAATAACCAGTAAGAAGCAGTACAATTCAAGTTTTATTTATCGATTATTGACTTTTTACACTTCTTTGGTGCCTTGGACATGAGCTAGGACCTCAAGATTTTGCATGAAAGGAGGACTAGCAGCCACGTTGCACGGGAGAGTGAGAAAAGTGTTCATATGTGATAAAAATCTGAGAAATCCGTCCGCTTTCATCATTTGTTATCGAATAGACTTAAAGCCAGATCGTCATATTGGCCGCTTTTGTCTCTTAACCGGTTACATTTATCGTCGGCAAAGCTATGTCGCATGCTGCGGTATGCGGAGACACTAAAAGCACCATTCTAGAACACAGAAGAAGCTTCTAAGTTGATGTAATAGCCAGTAAGTAGCAGTACAATTCAAGATTTTGTTATCGATTATTGACTTTTTACCCTTCTTTGGTGCCTTGGACATGAGCTAGGACCATAAGATTTTGCGTGAGAGGACGACTAACAAACGCGTTGCACGGAAGATGTGAAAAGTGTTCATATGTAGTAAAAACCTGTGAAATCCGACCGTTTTCGTCATTTGTTATCGAATCGACTTAAAGCCAGATCGTCACATTGGCTTCTCTTCTCGCTGAAACGGTTACATTTATTGTCTGCAAAGCTATGTCGCATGCTGCGATATGCGGAGACACTAAAAGCACCATAGTAGAACACAGAAGAAGATTCTAAGTTGATGTAATAGCCAGTAAGAAGCAGTACAATTCAAATTTTTGTTATCGATTATTGACAATTTACACTCCTTTGGTTCCTTGGACATGAGATAGACCTTAAGATTTTGCATGAAAGGCAGACTAGCAGCCGCGTTGTACGGGAGATTGTGAAAAGTGTTCATATGTATTAAAAACCTAAGAAATCTGGCCGTTTTCGTCATTTGTTATCGAATTGACTTAAAGCCAGATCGTCACATTGGCCGCACTTCTCTATGAAACGGTTACATTTATGTTTGCAAAGCTATGGCGCGTGCTGCTGTATGCAGAGACACTAAAAGCACCATAGTAGAACACAGAAGATGCTCCTAAGTTGATGTAATAGCCAGTAAGAAGCAGTACAATTTATGATTTTGATATCGATTATTGACTTTTTACCCTTCTTTGGTGCCTTGGATTTGAGCTAAGACATTAAGATTTTGCATAAAAGGAGGACTAGCAGCCGCTTTGCACGGTAGAATGTGAAAAGTGTTCATATTTTATAACTACCTGAGATATCCGTCCGTTTTCGTCTTCTGTTATCGAATCGACTTTAAGCCAGAACGTCATTTTGGCCGCTCTTCTCTCTGAAACGGTTACACTATCGCCAGCAAAGCTATGTCGCGTGCTGCGGTATGCGGAGACACTAAAAGGACCATAGTAGAACATAGAAGAAGCTTCTAAGTAGATGTAATAACCAGTAAGAAGCACTATAATTCAAGTTTTAGTTATCGATTATTGACTTTTTACCCTTCTTTGGTGCCTTGGACATGAGCTGGGACCATAAGATTTTGCATGAAAGGAGGACTAGCAGCCACGTTTCACGTGATAATGTGAAAAGTGTTCATATGTAGTAAAAACATTAGAAATCTGTCCGTTTTCGTCATTTGTTATCGAATCCGAATAAGGGCAGATCGTCATGTTGGCTACTATTCTCTCTTAAACGGTTACATTTATCGTCTGCAAAGCTATGTCGCGTGCTGCGGTATGCGAATACACTAAACGCACCATAGTACAACACAGAAGAAGCTTCTATGTTGATGTAATAGCCAGTAAGAAGCAGTACAATTGTAGTTTTAGTTATCGATTATTGAGTTTTTACACTTCTTTGGTGCCTTGGACATGAGCTGGGACCTCAAGATTTTGCATGAAAGGAGGACTAGCAGCGCGTTGCACGGGAGAGTGAGAAAAGTGTTCATATGAGATAAAAATCTGAGAAATCCGTCCGCTTTCGTCATTTGTTATCGAATAGACTTAAAGCCAGATCGTCATATTGGCCGCTTTTCTCTCTTAACCGGTTACATTTATCGTCGGCAAGGCTATGTCGCATGCTGCGGTATGCGGAGACAACTAAAAGCACAATAGTACAACACAGAAGAAGCTTCTAAGTTGATGTAATAGCCAGTAAGAAGCAGTACATTTCAAGATTTTGTTATCGATTATTGACTTTTTACCCTTCTTTGGTGCCTTGGACATGAGCTAGGACCATAAGATTTTGCGTGAAAGGACGACTAACAAACGCGTTGCACGGAAGATGTGAAAAGTGTTCATATATAGTAAAAACCTGTGAAATCCGACCGTTTTCGTCATTTGTTATCTAAACGACTTAAAGCCACATCGTCACACTGGCCACTCTTCTCTCTGAAACGGTTACATTTATCATCTGCAAAGCTATGTCGCGTGCTGCGGCAGGCGGAGACACTAAGAGCACCATAGTAGAACACAGATGAAGCTTCTAAGTTGATGTAATAACCAGTAAGAAGCAGTACAATTCAAGTTTTATTTATTGATTATTGACTTTTTACACTTCTTTGGTGGCTTTGACATGAGCTGGGACCTTAAGATTTTGCATGAAAGGAGGACTAGCAGCCGCGTTGCATGGGAAAATGTGAAAAGTGTGCATATAGAGTAAAAACCTGAGAAATCCGTCCGTTTTCGTAATTTGTTATCGAATCGACTTAAAGCCAGTTCGTCACATTGTCTTCTATTCTCTCTGAACGATTACATTTATCGTCTGCAAAGCTATGTCGCGTGCTGCGGTTTGCGGAGACACTAAAAGCACCATAGCAGAACACAGAAGAATCTTCTAAGTTCATGTAATAGCCAGTAAGAAGCAGTACAATTCAAGTTTTAGTTATCGATTATTAACTTTTTACCCTTCTTTGGTGCCTTCGACATGACCTAGGACCTTAAGATTTTGCATGAAAGGAGGACTAGCAGCCGCGTTGCACGGGAGAATGTGAAAAGTGTACATATGTAGTAAAAACCTGAGAAATGCGTCCGTTTTCGTTCTTTGTTATCGAATTGACTTAAGCCAGATCGTCACATTGGCCGCTCTTCTCTCTGAAACAGTTACATTTATGGTCTGCAAAGCTATGTCGCGAGCTGCGGTACGCGGAGACACTAAAAGCACCATAGTAGAACACAGAAGAAGCATCTAACTTGATGTAATAGCCAGTAAGAAGAAGTACAATTCAAGTTTTATTTATCGATTATTGACTTTTTACCCTTCTTTGGTGACTTGGACATGAGCTAGGACCTTAAGATTTTGCATGAAACTAAGACTAGCAGCCGCGTTGCACGGGAGAATGTGAAAAGTGTTCATATGTATTAAAAACCTAAGAAATCCATCCGTTTTCGTCATTTGTTATCGAATCGACTTAAAGCCAAATCGTCACATTGGCCGCTCTTCTCTCTGAAACAGTTACCTTTATCGTCTGCAAAGCTATGTCGCATGCTGCGGTATGCGGAGACACTAAAAGCACCATAGTAGAACACAGAAGAAGCTTATAAGTTGATGCAATAGCCAGTAAGAAGCAGTACAATTCAAATTTTTGTTATCGATTATTGACATTTTACACTCCTTTGGTGCCTTGGCCTTGAGATGGACCTTAAGATTTTGCATTAAAGGCAGACTAGCAGCCGCGCTGCACGCGAGATTGTGAAAAGTGTTCATATGTACTAAAAACCTAAGAAATCCGTCCGTTTTCGTCTTCTGTTATCGAATCGACTTTAAGCCAGAGCGTCATTTTTGCCGCTCTTCTCTCTGAAACGGTTACACTATCGTCTGCAAAGCTATGTCGCGTGCTGCGGTATGCGGAGACACTAAAAGGACCATAGTAGAACACAGAACAAGCTTCTAAGTAGATGTAATAACCAGTAAGAAGCAGTACAATTCAAGTTTTATTTATCGATTATTGACTTTTTACACTTCTTTGGTGCCTTGGACATGAGCTAGGACCTCAAGATTTTGCATGAAAGGAGGACTAGCAGCCACGTTGCACGGGAGAGTGAGAAAAGTGTTCATATGTGATAAAAATCTGAGAAATCCGTCCGCTTTCATCATTTGTTATCGAATAGACTTAAAGCCAGATCGTCATATTGGCCGCTTTTGTCTCTTAACCGGTTACATTTATCGTCGGCAAAGCTATGTCGCATGCTGCGGTATGCGGAGACACTAAAAGCACCATTCTAGAACACAGAAGAAGCTTCTAAGTTGATGTAATAGCCAGTAAGTAGCAGTACAATTCAAGATTTTGTTATCGATTATTGACTTTTTACCCTTCTTTGGTGCCTTGGACATGAGCTAGGACCATAAGATTTTGCGTGAGAGGACGACTAACAAACGCGTTGCACGGAAGATGTGAAAAGTGTTCATATGTAGTAAAAACCTGTGAAATCCGACCGTTTTCGTCATTTGTTATCGAATCGACTTAAAGCCAGATCGTCACATTGGCTTCTCTTCTCGCTGAAACGGTTACATTTATTGTCTGCAAAGCTATGTCGCATGCTGCGATATGCGGAGACACTAAAAGCACCATAGTAGAACACAGAAGAAGATTCTAAGTTGATGTAATAGCCAGTAAGAAGCAGTACAATTCAAATTTTTGTTATCGATTATTGACAATTTACACTCCTTTGGTTCCTTGGACATGAGATAGACCTTAAGATTTTGCATGAAAGGCAGACTAGCAGCCGCGTTGTACGGGAGATTGTGAAAAGTGTTCATATGTATTAAAAACCTAAGAAATCTGGCCGTTTTCGTCATTTGTTATCGAATTGACTTAAAGCCAGATCGTCACATTGGCCGCACTTCTCTATGAAACGGTTACATTTATGTTTGCAAAGCTATGGCGCGTGCTGCTGTATGCAGAGACACTAAAAGCACCATAGTAGAACACAGAAGATGCTCCTAAGTTGATGTAATAGCCAGTAAGAAGCAGTACAATTTATGATTTTGATATCGATTATTGACTTTTTACCCTTCTTTGGTGCCTTGGACATGAGCTAGGACCATAAGATTTTGCGTGAAAGGACGACTAACAAACGCGTTGCACGGAAGATGTGAAAAGTGTTCATATATAGTAAAAACCTGTGAAATCCGACCGTTTTCGTCATTTGTTATCTAAACGACTTAAAGCCACATCGTCACACTGGCCACTCTTCTCTCTGAAACGGTTACATTTATCATCTGCAAAGCTATGTCGCATGCTGCGGTATGCGGGGACACTAAAAGCACCATAGTAGAACACAGAAGAAGCTTCTAAGTTGATGTAATAGCCAGTAAGAAGCAGTGCAATTCAAGTTTTAGTAATCGATTATTGACTTTTTACCCTTCTTTGGTGCCTTGGACATGAGCTAGGACCTTAGGATTTTGCATGAAAGGAGGACCAGCAGCCGCGTTGCACGGGAGAATGTGAAAAGTGTTCATATGTAGGAAAAACCTGAGAAATCCGTCCGTTTTCTTCATTTTTAATCGAATCCCCTTGATGCCAGATCGTCACATTGGCCGCTCTTCTTTCTGAAACGGTTACATTTATCGTCTGCAAAGCTATGTCGCGCTCTTCGGAATGCGGATACGCTAAAAGCACCATAGTAGAACACAGAATAAGCTTCTAAGTTGATGTAATAGCCAGTAAGAAGCAGTACAATTCAAGTTTAGTTATCGATTAATGACTTTTTACCCTTCTTTGGTGCCTTCGACATGAGCTAAGCACATAAGATTTTGCATGAAAGGAGGAATAGCAGCCGCATTGCACGGAAAAATGTGTTCATTTGTAGTAGAAACCTGAAAAATCCGTCTGTTTTCGTCATTTGTTATAGAATCGAATTAAAGCCAGATCGTCACATTGGCCGCTGTTCCCTCTTAAACGGTTACATTTATCGTCTTTAAAGCTATGTCGCGTGCTGCGGTCTGCGGAGACACTAAAAGTACCATAGTAGAACCCAGAAGAAGCTTTTAATTTGATGTAATAACCAGTAAGAAGCAGTACAATTCAAGTTTTTGTTATCGATTATTGACTTTTTACCCTTTCTTGGTGCCTTGGACATGAGCTAGAACCATACGATTTTGCATGAGAGAAGGACTAGCTGCCGCGTTGCACGGGAGAATGTGAAAAGTGTTCATATGTAGTAAAAACCTAACAAATCCGTCCGTTTTCATCATTTGTTATCGAATCGACTTAAAACCACATCGTCACATAGGCCTCTCTTCTCTCTGAAACGGTTACATTTATCGTCTGCAAAGCTATGTCGCGTGCTGCGGTATAAAGGAGACACTAAAAGCACCATAGTAGAACAGAGAAGAAGTTTCTAAGTTGATGTAATAGCCAGTAAGAAGCACTACAATTCAAGTTTTGTTATCGATTATTGACTTTTTACTCATCTTTGGTGCCTTGGACATGAGCTAGGACCTTAAGATTTTGCATGAAAGGAGGACTAGTAGCCGCGTTGCACGGGAGAATGTGCAAAGTGTTCATATGTATTAAAAACCTGAGAAATACGTCCGTTTTCGTCATTTGTTATCGAATCGACTTACAGCCAGATCGTCACATTGCCCGCCCTTCTCTCTGAAACGGTTACATTTGTCGTCTGCGAAGCTATGTTTCGTGCTACGGTATCCGGTGACACTGAAAGCACCATAGTAGCACACAGAAGAAGCTTCTAAGTTTATGTAATAGCCAGTCAGAAGCAGTACAATTTAAGTTTTAGTTACCGATTATGACTTTTTACCCTTCTTTGGTGCATTGGACATGAGCTAGGACCATACGATTTTGCATGAGAGAAGGACTAGCTGCCGCGTTGCACGGGAGAATGTGAAAAGTGTTCATATGTAGTAAAAACCTGACAAATCCGTCCGTTTTCATCATTTGTTATCGAATCGACTTAAAACCACATCGTCACATAGGCCTCTCTTCTCTCTGAAACGGTTACATTTATCGTCTGCAAAGCTATGTCGCGTGCTGCGGTATGCGGAGACACTAAAAGCACCTCAGTAGAACACAGAAGAAGCTTCTAAGTTGATGTAATAGCCAGTAAGAAGTAGTTCAATTAATATTTTAGTTATCGAATATTGACCTTTTACCCTTCTTTGGTGCCTTGGTCATGCGCTAGGACCTTAAGATTTTGCATGAAAGGAGGACTAGCAGCCACGGTGCACGGGTGAATGTGAAAAGTGTTCATATATGGTGAAAACCTGAGAAATCCGTCCTTTTTCGTCATTTGTTATCGAATCAACTTAAAGCCATATCGTCACATTGGCCTCTCTTCTCTCTGAAACGGTTACATTTATCGTCTCCAAAGCTATGTCGCGTACTGCGGTATGCGAAAAACTAAAAGCACCATAGTAGAACACAGAAGAAGCTTCTAAGTTGATCTAATAGCCCGTAAGAAGCAGGACAATTCCAGTTTTAGTTATCCATTATTGACTTTTTCCCTTCTTTGGTGCCTTGGACATGAGCTAGGACCTTAAGGTTTTGCATGAAAGGAGGACTAGCAGCCGCGTTGCACGCAAGAATGTGAAAAGTGTTCATTTGCAGTAAAAAACTGAGAAATCCGTCCGTTTTGGTCATTTGTTATCGAGTCGACTATAAGCCAGATCGTCACATTGGCCGCTCTTCTCTCTGAAACAGTTAGATTTACCGCCTGCAAAGCTTGTCGCCTGCTGCGACATAAAGGAGACATTAAAAGCACCATAGTAGAACACAGAAGAAGCATCTAAGTTGATGTAATAGCCAGTAAGAGGCGGTATAATTAAAGTTTTATTTATCGATTATTGAATTTTTACCCTTCTTTGGTGCCTTGGACATGAGCTAGGATCTTAAGATTTTGCATGAAAGGAGGACTAGCAGCCGCATTGCACGGAAAAATGTGAAAAGTGTTCATTTGTAGTAGAAACCTGAGAAATCCGTATGTTTTCGTCATTTGTTATACAATCGAATTAAAGCCAGATCGTCACATTGGCCGCTGTTCCCTCTTAAACGGTTACATTTATCGTCTTTAAAGTCAAGTCGCGTGCTGCGGTATGCGGAGACACTAAAAGCACCATAATAGAACCCAGAAGAAGCTTTTAGTTTGATGTAATAACCAGTAAGAAGCAGTACAATTCAAGATTTAGCTATCGATTATTGACATTTTACCCTTTCTTGGTGCCTTGGACATGAGCTAGAACCATACGATTTTGCATGAAAGAAGGACTAGCTGCCGCGTTGCACGGGAGAATGTGAAAAGTGTTCGTATATAGTAAAAACTTGAGAAATCCGTCCGTTTTCCTCATTTGTTATCGAATCGACTTAAAGCCAGATCGTCACATTGGCCGCTCTTCTCTCTGAAACTATTACATTCATTGTCAGCAAAGGTTTGTCGCATGCTGCGGTATAAAGGAGACTTTAAACGCCCCATAGTAGAACACATACGAAACTTCTAATTTGATGTAATCGCAAGTAAGAAGCAGTACAATTCAAGTTTTAGTTATCAATTATATTACTTTTTACCCTTCTTTTTTGCCTTGGATATGAGCTAGCACCTTAAGATTTTGCATGAAAGAAGGACTAACAGCCGCGTTGCAAGGAAGAATGTGAAAAGTGTTCATATGTAGTAAAAACCTGAGAAATCCGTCAGTTTTCGTCATTTGTTATCGAATCTACTTAAAACCACATCGTCACATAGGCCGCTCTTCTCTCTGAAACGGTTACATTTATCGTCTGCAAAGCTATGTCGCGTGCTGCGGTATAAAGGAGACACTAAAAGCACCATAGTAGAACAGAGAAGAAGTTTCTAAGTTGATGTAATAGCCAGTAAGAAGCAGTACAATTCAAGTTTTAGTAATCGATTATTGACTTTTTACCCTTCTTTGGTGCCTTGGACATGAGCTAGAACCATACGATTTTGCATGAAAGAAGAACTAGCAGCCGCGTTGCACGGGAGAATGTGAAAAGTGTTCATATGTAGTAAAAACCTGAGAAATGCGTCCGTTTTCGTCATTTGTTATCGAATGGACTTACAGCCAGATCGTCACATTGCCCGCCCTTCTCTCTGAAACGGTTAAATTTGTCGTCTGCGAAGCTATGCTGCGTGCTGCGGTATCCGGTGACACTAAAAGCACCATATTAGCACACAGAAGAAACTTCTAAGTTGATGTATTAGCCAGTCAGAAGCAGTACAATTCAAGTTTTAGTTACCGATTATGACTTTTTACCCTTCTTTGGTGCCTTGGACATGAGCTAGAAACATACGATTTTGCATGAAAGAAGGACTAGCAGCCGCGTTGCACGGGAGAATGTGAAAAGTGTTCATATGTAGTAAAAACCTGAGAAATACGTCCGTTTTCGTCATTTGTTATCGAATCTACTTAAAGCCGTATTGTCACATTGGCCGCTCTTCTCTCTGAAACGGTTACATTTATCGTCTGCAAAGCTATGTCGCGTGCTGCGGTATGCGGAGACACTAAAAGCACCATAGTAGAACACAGAAGAAGCTTCTAAGTTGACGTAATAGCCAGTAAGATGCAGTACAATTCAAGTTTTAGGTTTAAATTATTGACTTTTTACCCTTTATTGGTGCCTTGGACTTGAGCTGGGACCTTAAGATTTTGCATGAAAGGAGGACTAGCAGCCGCGTTGCACGGGAGAATGTGCAAAGTGTTCATATGTAGTAAAAACCTCTGAAATCCTTCCGTTTTCGTCATTTGTTATCGAATCGACTTAAAGCCAGATCGTCACATAGGCCGCTCTTCTCTCTGAAATGGTTATATTTATCGTCTGCAAAACTATGTCGCGTGCTGCGGTGCGAAGAGACACTAAAAGCACAATAGTAAAACACAGAAGAAGTTTCTAAGTTGATGTAATAGCCTGTAAGAAGCAGTACAATTCAAGTTTTAGTTATCGATTATTGACTTCTTACCCTTCTTTGATGCCTTGGACATGAGCTAGGACCTTAAGATTTTGCGTGAAAGGAGGACTAGCAGCCGCATTGCACGGAAAAATGTGAAAAGTGTTCATTTGTAGTAAAAATCTGAGAAATCCGTCCGTTTTCGTCTTTTGTTATAGAATCGACTTAAAGCCAGATCGTCCCATTGGCTCCTGTTCTCTCTGAAACGGTTACATTTATCGTCTGCAAAGGTAAGTCGCGTGCTGCGGTATTCGGAGACACTAAAAGCACCGTAGTAGAACACAGAAGAAGCTTCTAATTTGATGTAATAACAAGTAAGAAGCAGTACAATTCAAGTTTTAGTTATCGATTATTGACATTTTACCCTTCTTCTGTGACTTTGACATGAGCTAGGACCTTAAGAATTTGCATGAAAGGAGGAATAGCAGCCGCGTTGCACGGGGGAGTGTGAAAAGTGTTCGTATATAGTAAAAACCTGAGAAATCCGTCCGTTTTGGTCATTTGTTATCGAGTCGACTATTTGCCAGATCGTCACATTGGCCGCTCTTCTCTCTGAAACGGTTACATTTATCGTCTGCAAAGCTATGTCGCGTGCTGCGGTATAAAGGAGACACTAAAAGCACCATAGTAGAGGAGAGAAGTAGTTTCTAAGCTGATGTAATAGCCAGTAAGAAGCAGTACAATTCAAGTTTTAGTTATCGATTATTGTGTTTTTACCCTTCTTTAGTACCTTGGACATGAGCTAACACCTTAAGATTTCGCATGCGTTGAACGGGAGAATGTGAAAAGCGCTTATATGTAGTAAAAACCGGAGAAATCCGTCTGTTTTCGTCATTTTTTATCGAATCGACTTAAAGCCAGATCGTCACATTGGCCGCTCATCTCTCTGATACGGTTATATTTATCGTCTGCAAATCTATGTCGCGTGCTGCGGTATGCGCAGACAATAAAAGAACCATAGTAGAATACAGAGAAGCTTCTAAGTTGATGTAATAGCCAGTAAGAAGCAGTAAAATTCAAGTTTTAGTTATCGATTATTGATTTTTTACCCTTCTGTGGTGCCGTGGACATGAGCTAGTATCTTAAGATTTTGCATGAAAGGAGGACTAGCAGGCGCATTGCACGGAAAAATGTGAAAAGTGTTCATTTGTAGTAGAAACCTGAGAAATCCGTCTGTTTTCGTCATTTGTTATAGAATCGAATTAAAGCCAGATCGTCACATTGGCCGCTGTTCCCTCTTAAACGGTTACATTTATCGTCTTTAAAGCTATGGCGCGTGCTGCGGTATGCGGAGACACTAAAAGCAGCATAATAGAACCCAGAAGAAGCTTTTAGTTTGATGTAATAACCAGTAAGAAGCAGTTCAATTCAAGATTTAGCTATCGAGTATTGACATTTTACCCTTTCTTGGTGCCTTGGACATGAGCTAGAATCATACGATTTTGCATGAAAGAAGGACTAGCTGCCGCGTTGCACGGGAGAATGTGAAAAGTGTTCGTATATAGTAAAAACTTGAGAAATCCGTCCGTTTTCCTCATTTGTTATCGAATCGACTTAAAGCCAGATCGTCATATTGGCCGCTCTTCTCTCTGAAACTATTACATTCATTGTCAGCAAAGGTTTTTCGCATGCTGCGGTATAAAGGAGACTTTAAACGCCCCATAGTAGAACACATACAAAACTTCTAATTTGGTGTAATCGCAAGTAAGAAGCAGTACAATTCAAGTTTTAGTTATCAATTATATTACTTTTTACCCTTCTTTGGTGCCTTGGACATGAGCTAGCACCTTAAGATTTTGCATGAAAGAAGGACTAGCAGCCGCGTTGCACGGGAGAACGTGAAAAGTATTCATATGTAGTAAAAACTTGAGAAATCCGTCCGTTTTCGTCATTTGGTATCGAATCGACTTAAAGCCAGATCGTCATGTTGGCCGGTCTTCTCTCTGAAACGGTTACACTATCGTCTGCAAAGCTATGTCGCGTTCTGCGGTGTGCGGAGACACTAAAAGGACCATAGTAGAACATAGAAGAAGCTTCTAAGTTGATGTAATAGCCAGTAAGAAGCAGTACAATTCAAGTTTTAGTTATCGATTATTGACTTTTTACACTTCTTTGGTGCCTTGGACATGAGCTAGGACCTTAAGATTTAGCATGAAAGGAGGACTAGCAGCCGCATTGCACGTGAAAATGTGAAAAGTGTTCATATGTAGTAAAAACATGGGAAATCCGTCAGTTTTCGTCATTTGTTATCGAATCGACTTAAAGCCAGATCGTCACAATGGCCGCCCTTCTCTCTGAAACGGTTACATTTGTCGTGTGCAAAGCTATGTCGTGTGCTGCGGTACGCGGAGACATTAAAAGCACCATAGGAGAACACAGAAGAAGCTTCTAAGTTGATGTAATAGCCAGTATGAAGCAGTACAATTCAAGTTTTAGTTATCGATTATTGACTTTTTACCTTTTATTGGTGCCTTGGACTTGAGCTGGGACCTTAAAATTTTGCATGAAAGGAGGACTAGCAACCACGTTTCACGGGAGAATGTGAAAAGTGTTCATATGTAGTAATAACCTGAGAAATCCGTCCGTTTTCGTCATTTGTTATCGAATCGACTTAAAGGCAGATCGTCATGTTGGCCGGTCTTCTCTCTGAAACGGTTACACTATCGTCTGCAAAGCTATGTCGCGTTCTGCGGTATGCGGAGACGCTAAAAGCACCATAGTAGAACACAGAAGAAGCTTCTAAGTTGATGTAATAACCAGTAAGAAGCAGTACAATTCAAGTTTAATAATCGATTATTGACTTTTTACCCTTCTTTGGTGCCTTGGACATGAGCTACAACCTTCAGATTTTGCATGAAAGAAGGAGTAGCAGCCACGTTGCAAGGGAGAATGTGAAAAGTGTTCATATGTGGTAAAAACCTGAGAAATCTGTCCGTTTTCGTCATTTGTTATCGAATCGACTTAAAGCCAGATCGTCACATTGGCCGCTCTTCTCTCTGAAACGGTTACATTTATCGTCCGCAAACCTTTGTCGCGTGCTGCGGTATGCGGAGACACTAAAAGCACCATTCTAGAACACAGAAGAAGCTTCTAAGTTGATGTAATAGCAAGTATGAAGCAGTACAATTCAAGTTTTAGTTATCGATTATTGACTTTTTACCCTTCTTTGGTGCCTTGGACATGGTCTAGGACCTTAAGATTTTGCATGAAAGGAGGAGTAGCTGCCGCGTTGCACGGGGGAATGTGCAAAGTGTTCGTATGTAGTAATAACCTGAGAAATCCGTCCGTTTTCGTCATTTTTTATCGAATCGACTTAAAGCCAGATCGTCAACTTGGCCGCTCTTCTCTCTGAAACGGTTACATTTACAGCCTGCAAAGCTATGTGGCGTGCTGCGACATAAACTAGACACTAAAAGCACCATGGTAGAACACAGAAGAAGCTTCTAAGTTGATGTAATATCCAGTAAGAGGCGGTACAATTAAAGTTTTATTTATCTATTATTGACTCTTTACCCTTCTTTGGTGCCTTGGACATGAGCTAGAAACATACGATTTTGCAGGAAAGAAGGACTAGCAGCCGCGTTGCACGGGAGAATGTGAAAAGTGTTCTTATGTAGTAAAAACCTGAGAAATCCGTCCGTTTACGTCATTTGTTATCGAATCGACGTTATCCAGATCGTCACATTGGCCGCTCTTCTCTCTGAAACGGTTACACTTATCGTCTGCAAAGCTATGTCGCCTGCTGCGGTATGCGGTGACACAATAAGCACCATAGTAGAACACAGAAGAATCTTCTAATTTTATGTAATAACCAGTAAGAAGCAGTAGAATTCAAGTTTTAGTTATCGATCATTGACTTCTTACCCTTCTTTGGTGCCTTGGATATGAGCTAGGACCTTAAGATTTTACAGGAAAGGAGTACTGGCAGCAGCGTTGGACGAGTTAATGTGAAAAGTATTCGTATATAGTAAAAACCTGAGAAATCCGTCCGTTTTCGTCATTTGTTATCGAATCGACTTAAAGCTAGATAGTCACATTGGCCGTTCTTCTCTCTGAAACGGTTACATTTATCGCCCGCAAAGCTTTGTCGCGTGCTGCGGTATGCGGAGACACTAAAAGCACCATAGTAGAACACAGAAGAAGTTTCTAATTGATGTAATAGCCAGTAAGAAGCAGTACAATTCAAGTTTTAGTTATAGATTATTGACTTTTTACACTTCTTTGGTGCCTTGGACATGAGCTAGGACCTAAAGATTTAGCATGAAAGGAGGACTAGCAGCCGCATTGCACGTGAAAATGTGAAAAGTGTTCATATGTGGTAATAACATGAGAAATCCGTCCGTTTTCGTCATTTGTTATCGAATTGGCTTAAAGCCAGATCGTCATGTTGGCCGGTCTTCTTTCTGAAACGGTTACACTATCGTCTGCAAAGCTATGTCGCGTTCTGCGGCATGCGGAGACACTAAAAGCACCACAGTAGAACACAGATGAAGCTTCTAAGTTCATGTAATAGCCAGTAAGAAGAAGTGCAATTTAAGTTTTAGTTATCGATTGTTGACTTTTT